>NW_008688468.1:1268-18410 GCF_000695815.1 Acanthisitta chloris | reverse complement strand
GCGGGCAGTGCCTGCCGCCGTGCTGGGCTTGTGCTCCCTGGGAATGCTGCAAAGCGCCTCTGGGACCTGGTTCTCAGCTTCCCTTTCTGCCTGCTGTGCCCAGTTCTAGGTCGCTGTGCAGCTAAACCCTGGGGAATATTTCAGAGCATCTCCACACCTCAGCTCTCCGGAGGGAGGGTGAAGGTGCAGATGGAGGGTTCGTGTGAGGTGACGCCGCAGGAACCCCCCGAGGGAGGAGCAGGAGCAAGCAGTGAGCCCAAGAAGATGTCCCGGGAAGGACAGACAGCTCGGGAGATGGCAGTGCTGCTTGAGGAGGTGAGGGCAGTGCCATGGCAAGTCCTGTTCAAGACAGAGTCTGGGGCAGATCCTGATGGGAGCAGAGCCCCCAGCTCCAGGGTCGGGGGCAGTGTCTCCCAGATGTGTTTTTTCCCTGTGGAGGGCAAGCGGGAGACTCAACAGAGACAGCAGCTCTGTGTGGTCTCAGTCCAGCCATCAATATTTGCTGCCACTTGAGCTGTCTGGGAGTTACCTGAGCAGGAAGAAACCCTGCTTGTCCCTGCACGGAATGAAATGGCATCGTACCTCCCTAGGAAGTAGCCACAGGGCAGCTCCTGGATGGACCAGCAGGAGCCAGCACCCACCAAACCTCTCTCCCTTTCCAAGGGTCCTCTTGCTGCTGCCAAAGAGAAGGAAGGAGCCCCAGAGGATGCTGGAGCAGATGCACCATTAGGTCTCCCATGGTCTCCCTCAGGGACAGGAACCCCAGGCACTCTGCCCAGCACCAGGGCTGGGACCCAGGACACCCTGGGGGAAGACACTGCTGGGACATCTCTCCTGGGGGGTGCTGGACCCCCTGAACCACTCCCAGCACTGCTTGAGTCCACGAGAGACATTTTCAGCCCTCACTCAGGCTGCAGGGAGCAGGACACGCAGCAGAGGAGCAGGGAGAGCCACCGGTGTGAGGGCTCTGCCAGCTTGGTGTGGGATGCCACGCCAGGGATGCTCTTCCAGAAGGACAGGGAGAGCAGCCCTCACTCCCTGGTGAGTACCAACAGGCACAGTGCCCATCGCTCCTGACCAGCTTTCTTCCACCCCACAGACCTGGTGTAGCTTTTTTTGTCCTGGCTGCTAAGAGTCTGGAGCTGTCTTCCCTGCAGAACCTGTCCTGGGTGTTTGGCTACAACAGCAGCTTGGCTGTGCACAGCCTGATGGACGGGGAGGACCGGGTGCTCCTGTACATCTCCTCCCACACAGTGGTCATCCACGACATCCTGGGGAACAGGCAGTACCACCTGCAGGTCTGGCACACAGCCCATGCATCTTCCTCCTCCTCCCCTTTTCCTGAGCTCTCTCTCCATCTCTATTCCTGGTACCCTGTGCTTAGGGGTACCTAAAAGTTTGCCCATGTAAAGGGGTGTGTCAGTTTTCTCTAACACCTCTTGCTGTTCCCTGCACATGATGGTGGAAAGCACTTTGTGTTGGACTGCAGCAGTGATTTCATGAGCAGAGCAGCTTGATGAATGCTTCAAACAGCCCCCAGGCCTGGAGCCCCCAAGACACTTTGCTGCTTCCCTTCCCCAGGGCCACACAAATACCATTTCTTGCCTGTGTGTGAGTGAAGACAAGCGCTGGGTTGCAACTGCTGACCGAGGGCCAGATGCTCTGATCATTTTATGGGACTCCTTCTCTGGGTAAGCTCCTGGGAACAGCCTCTTTGGAAACCCCCTAAATCCAGTAAATCATTTGGGACTGACTCCATCCTCAGCTGAGAGTGAAACGGGAGAACATGGGCATGGACTAAGAGCAGCAAAGGTGAAAAATACAGTCTGAGGGCTTTGTCCTCATATCACCCACACCCATGGGACAATGAGATGGGCCAAGCTCTCCCAGACAAAGTACAGCACATCTCCACATCACGCTATTTTCTTAAGAGATCCCTGGTGAGTTGTTTCCCAGCACCACTTCCTCGGGAGGCAGGAGTGGAGGGGACAGAGGACCAGCCACGGTCTGGCTGCTCCCACAGCAGCACTGGTGTTTGCAGACCAGGGTGGGCTGTGCCACGGGGTTTGACAAACTCCTGCCTTGACCCCCCTGTGCCGCCACGAGCACCCACGGGGTCTTTGCCCCTCAGGGTACCTGTGCGCACCATCTTCGAGAGCCACCCCGGGGACGGGGTCGGGGCCATCGCCCTCTCCCACCACGCCAAGTGTCTGGTGACCATCAGTGCTGGCACGCCGCAGGTAAAGCACAGTCTCCTCTTTTGTAGCTCTGCAGGACAGAGCCCTGGAATTTCCACACACCCCCCCAGCTCAGGGGAGAGGGGAATTCAGATGGGGAGAGCACAAGAGAGGTGGAGTTGGTTTGCAGAGTGATGACTTGTTTGAGCCCTTGGGAGACAGACCCGGATTTCATTCAATCCAGGCAAAGAAAATGAGAAAATGGATCTTAATTTGGGATAAAAGCTTTTGACTCATGGAAGCCATTTCCAGCATTATTTCCTGAATTAAGCTCTCTGTTGCCAGGCCATGCTGGGTTTTACCCTGCTCCAGGCTTTTATGCTCCACCATCCCCTGCAATTGGGGGAATGTGTCTCACCTAGCTCTCCCGAGCTCCAAGAAAGCCACAAGTATTCCCTGAGTTTTTCTTCCCTTCTCTCACAGAGAGTTTGTGTTTGGAAGTGGACTTTGCCCACAGAGAAACCCATGTGCAGCACAGAGCTGAGGCCTGAGTTTGGGCACCAGGTGAGTGACCATGGCTGAGGGTGCAGAGCCCGAGGGAGCAGCCCCGTCCTCACCTTTTGAGGTGATTTTCATGGAAGAATAAGCAGAAAGCATTGCTTGGCTTGGCATTAATGAGGTTCTCACCTTTGAATTTCAGGATTATGTCATTTTTAACCCTAAAAATCCCCATGAGTTTGTCAGCAACAGCAAAACCCAAGTGATATTTTATCAGTGGGTAAGTAGGGACATGAGTAGTTGTGTTTTGGGTGCCAGAGGAGGTGACATGGGGACACACACACTGGTGAGGCAGGATGGGCTGCAGGGCCAGGTGTCTGCCCACAACTGGGGTCAGACTTTGCCTTGCAGATCTGCCCCTGAGAGGGTGTTCTGCACTCTCTGAAAGTTCTCAGAGCCTTTCTGCCTCAGGAGACCTGCTTTGGTCACCACAGTGCAGGGCCAGTGCCCAGATGATGGGGAGGGCCATGCTAGCACTGCAGAGCATAGCTCCAAAATGCTTGTTCTGGATGTTTTCTCTGCTTTCCTCAGGACAATGCCAGTTTGCAGTACTCAGCACCACCCCTGAGCAACCAGGTGAGTGCAGGGGGGACCACAGCATGTCACCCTCCTGGCATTCCTCCTGGCAGCAGCACTGTCCCTTCCCATCCCCTCAAAAACAGTGGCCACGTCCCCACCCTGTCGCCCTTGGTCTCCTGAAGGGACAAGCCAGGGTTGCTCGAGCTGAGGTCAAGAGGGACTCTCTCTTCCGGAGATGCCCTACTGCATCTTCTCCTGGGGCTCTGCTGTGGGACAGGGAGGGAATGTCACACAGGGAACCAAGCAGAACCATCTCTGCTTGAGGAGGACAGAGCCAGTGCCCAGGATGGATGCACAGCCTCACCTCTCTCTCCACAGACCTTCAAGACTGTGGTGGGACACTTCAGCCAGTCAGTTTTTCACTTTAACAACTCCCAAGCTCTGACAGGCACCTCAGCAGGGAAACTGGTGGTGTGGGACGTGGCCAGTCCCTGCACCTTCTCTGAGGAGCTGCAGACCAAGCCATGGAGCGTGACAGTCACCAAAGTGGTGCCCATGCAGGAGGACAGCCTGACCGTGCTCCAGGTGTTGGAGAGGTAACGAGGAGGTTGTTTTCAGTAGCTGCAGGTGCAGTCCCCAGGTATCTCGGCTGTAGGAATGGCAGAGCTAGTGCTGAACTACAGCCAAGAGTTGGAGTTTTAAGTCACTTGGCAGGTGCGAGGACCGGGGAAACTCATGCAGGAAAGTGTTGCTGGTTTATGAGTCATTTCCCAGCAATGGGTTTGGCTGGGGGCGGGGGGGAAAGGTTGAAAAGCCGCGGTGATGTGATGCCAGCTCTGCTGGGGTAGCTGACACCGGCAGAGGGAGCAGAAAGCCACCAAACGCCGTGGCAGCCCTGGGGACAGGGCAGGGACGCGGCAGGGGCACAGCAGAGCTCTGCGATCTGCCCCGCACACCTGTGTAGGGCTCTGCTCACTTGCTTGTGCAGAGAAAAGGGGGGAAGAGGTTTGCTTCTTCCCAAGGAGGCTATCCAAGAAATGTTTGCGAGTCGTCAATGAGTGTTGGTTAATAACTTCCCCTTCTTTGCAGCTGCATAGTAACAGGTGATGTGAAAGGGCAGGTTAAATTCTACGATGGGCAGCTGCGGCTCCTCACCTTCTACAGCCACAGCAAAGTGGGACCAATTCGGTCCATCTCCTTCTCCAAACCCCTTCGTGATCCTCCTGGTGCCTCCCCTGCCTTCTCCAGCTGCCAGCCCTTCCTCACCAGGTGAGTGTCCCTCGAGAAACCCAGGACTCCTCCTGTTTCTCCCTGTGATAGCTGGGGAGGTGGTCAGAGAGCTGGGCAGGTGGTCAGTGCGAGCTGCTCTGTGGTCTTCTGCCTGGGCTAGAGCAGGTTTCAACCCTGTGCCCAGGCTTCTGGGCAGGACAGGAACAGGGAGGCAGGACAGGGAGGGAATGTGCCCCTTTATGCCCCTTCTCCACAGGTTTTCATTTGGGGCATTTGTCTCTCCTGCTCACCAGAGAGAAGCAGGTGGGTGACTCCTGGGTATCTCCTCTCTGTCTGCAGCCTCTAGGCATATCCCAGTGGCTGCAGAACTCCAGGTGGGCTCCAGCACATCCTAAATTCTGAACTTGAAGTGATGCCTCGGTGCAGGGAGAGAAGCATTAGTGCAGGCACCGCGATGATCAGCTTCTCTGTCACGTACCCGGCACACCAGGCAGTGCTAATGCTGAGCCTCCAGCTCTTGCTGGGCCCCTTAATCCCCCCCTTAAACCCCTCCCATGGATAGCTATATCCAGTTGGATTTTATTATGGCTCGGCAAGCTAATCAGTGCAGTGGCACCAGCTCTGGGTTGTACCACACTGACTCAGGAGCTTGGGCCAGCCCCAGCCTGGGCACCAGCCCCTCTGTCCCCCTGTGTGATGTAGCTGCTCCCGAGGATTTATGGGGAGCCTGCAGGCCAGATGAAGCTGTTTTGTGGCTCCATCCAGCCTGCAAACCATATGTCTGTCACTCCTGTTAAGGCTCTCCTGGCAACGTCTGTTGTTAGCTGCACGTGTTTTCCAAAGAGCCATGTGGGACAGATTCCTCCTCAGCCTGCAGCAGTGCCCTGGGGAACGGTTGGATTTCCCTGTTGGTCTCTGTTATCTTATCCCTCTTCCTGGGGCACTGCTGCAGCTCCTGCTGCTTGCAGCTGCTCTGGGCAGCACAAAAAGCAGAAAAACAGGGGAGGCCCTGAGCCTGCTCGTGTCAGCAGGCTGGTGGGACCAGGAATGGCTGGAGAGCCCAGCTGAGGGGTGCCAGAGGCACAGAGTCCTTCTTTCCATGGACTAGCACAGAGCCTGTGTTTCCCCAGTCTTGCTGCCACATGTTTGCGCAGCTCCAAGATTCAGCCTGGAAAAGGCTCCAGGGAGATATCATAGCACCTTCCAATGCCTAAAGGGGCTGCAGGAGAGCTAGAGAGGGACTTTGACAATGGCCTGGAGTGACAGGACAAGGGGGGATGGCTTCACACTGACAGAGAGCAGGGTTGGGTTGGATGTAAGGCAGAAATTTCTCACTGTGAGGGTCCCCCATCCCCGGAGCGTTCCAGGCCAGGTTGGATGGGACTTGGAGCAACCTGGGCTACTGGCAGAGAGTTTGGAAGGAGATGAGCTTTAAAGTTCCTTTCAACCCAAACCATTCTGTAATCTCTGCGTGGCCCTCTCTTGACCCTTTAAGTGGGTTCTGACTCAGACTTCAGGCAGACTGAGACTACACCTCTTTGTGCTGTAACATGCATAATTATTCAGCCCCCCCAGGCTGTCAGCAGGAGCTCTCTGCTGTGCTGGGCCCAGCGCAGCCGAGCGAGCAGACAGGCAGCTGCCCTGGCTGTGGGGCAGGACACAACTGTCCCCTGCCCCTGGCCATGGTCAACGTGGAGCCACTGACAATGGTGGCGTGGAGACACATGAAAAGACTATTCAGAGTATCTTCAATTGCTCATTTGTCTGTCTCACACACCAGCGACTTGCAAATGGCAAAGGCTCCCCAGATGTCATTCATCTTCTGGCTTGCCTAGCCAAGTATGAAATGGAACTGGCTCCAGTGTCTTCCTGTGGTGAATTCCCAGGTCGTGAATGCAAAGTGCCACCTGCCCTCCAGGTCAAGGGGTGTTTACATATTGCATTTCCCAAAATATAAGTGAATGTCCAACTAAATAGCCAAAAAGAGACTAATGTGCAATATAGCTTGGAAGGATGTGAGCCAGCTAGTCTGATTCATCAAATTCCGTTTCTCTCCCACTAAACAGGAACTTTATCCTTTCAACCTCTGGTGCAACTGTGTTCCATGTTGCAACAGACAGCACGAAGTTTGAAAGAGTGATGGAAGAGGCGAAGGAAGCGGTGAATGCGGTGGCCTGTCACCCACGGCAGGCCCTGGTGGCCGTGGGCAGTCACTGTGGGCTGCTGAAGGTGTGGGACTATGAGCAGACCCAGTACCTCGTTAGCAGGATATTCCCCCAGGCTGGAATCCGGTGCTTGTCCTATGACCCTGCAGGTACCCCCCGTGCCCTGCCCTCGTGCCAGGGCTGTGCCCCCGGGAGCAGCAGTGGTGTCACCAGCTTTCTGACATGCTTTCCAGGTCATTTTCTGGCCGCTGGTTTGACTGATGGAAGCGTTTACATCCTCGATGCGATTTCCCTTCTGTCCAGCTGCAGAGAGCTCCAGTTCTCGCAGGGTCCTGTGACTCACGTTAGCTTCTCTCACGACTCCAAGTACCTCGCCACTGCTGTAAGTTGTTTTTTCCACCCAGTGATTCACACACGGCTCACGAGGGACCGGGAATTGCTGGCCATCCCATGAGGCAGAGCCAGCAGGTGGAGGCTGGTCCTCCCTCGGGGCTTCCTGACTCTGAACTGCTTTTCCTGGCTTGAAGAGTCACTCCAAAGGCGTTGCCAGTCCCAGCTGCTCCACAGAGCTGCTGCTGGCAGTGTCCCGTCACTCACTAACTTGAGCAACAAGTCTGAGCTCTGTGTCCATCTGGAGAAAGGGCTGGAGCAGGGATTTCCTCCTGGTTGGTGCTCTACGAGGGGAGCTGCTCCCACCATCCCAGGGTAGGTGTTGAAGCAGTTTGCCAGAGCTTGTGTAGCAACTGGTGATGATCTGTACAAAGAAAAGATTCCCCTTTTCTGCACAGATGCCAGGGCACAGCAGTGGGAAGCACCTTCCTTGTGATTTCTGGGGAGTCACAGTTTGATCTCCTGCCCCTCTGCTGTGTGAGCATGACAGGGAATGGCTCAGATGCTCTGGCCAGGCTGAGGATTGCTTAGCACTGCCTTTGGGAGCAGCTGCCCCAAACTGCCTGACGTGGTGTTTTATCCTGGCTGTGACTTTAACCCTCCTGGTGGGACTCCAAAAGTGAAAGCACCGAGCTAAGCCCGGAGGGGGATGCACAGGGGGACTGTGGCTTGCTGACCGTTGCACTGTTGTTGCAGGATGAGAAATACTCAGTGACTGTTTACAAGAGAGTCCTACAAAATGGGAGCAGATGCTGGGAGCACCTAGCAGGGCTGGACTCTCACTACAAACCCATCAGGAGCATCCTCTTTGGCATCCAGTTAGAGAGCAACAAGCCCAGGCTCCTGAGCCTCGGGGAGGACAGGCAGCTGGTAGGTGGATGTAAAAGTCTAAAGCTTTGTGATTAAAGCAGGGGGCTGGACAAGGGCATCAAGGGAGACTGGTTCTGTGACTCCCAACCCTCTCCCCACCGGCTCTATTGCTGAGCTTTGTTCCTCAGCCTGGTCTCAGGGCTGAGGTTCTGCTCCTGTGGGCTGTGCCAGGGGATGCTAGATGCAGTTAATCCACAAGGTCCAGGGTGCTGGCAGACCACAGAGGAGTTGCTGTGTTTCCTTGTCTTCCCTTCAGGTTGAATATGACCTGAACAGCAGCAGCAAGGACCACTTGGTGGTCTTGCACAGAGTCCGGGTAGAGCAGATTGCTGTGCCCCTGTGCTTGGCCTGGTACCCACAGCTCAGCACTGAGTCCTTCATCCTCACTGCCAACAACTGCTACAAACTGAAGCTCTACAGCACAGTGACCAAGATGTGCAGGTAGTGGATTATTTCAGGCCTACCAGTGCCTGGGAGCCCCATCCTGACTCTGTTCTCCTTGGTCTAGTGTCTGCCCTGTTCCCACCCAAGACCATGTGTTTGTCCATCTGTGATGCAGACCTTGGGATGACTCTAGGGCTCCCAACTTGCTCCTTTCTTATGTCCATTCTGCTGTTCACTAATGTGTCATCTAGTAAGGTTGTGGCTGCAGGTGGGTCTTGGTCTGCTCATTGGATTGAGACACAGCAGTTAGACATCAGATAAAGAGACAGGACTCCACATGAGTAAAGGACAGTAATCCCTGAGCACCGAAGTAATTTCTGAGCATCAGTGTGGTCCCTTCTAGCCAGGGACCCTGTCCTATCCTGGTCTCTCAGCCTTTTCTCCCTCCACACCTCCCCACCCGACACCCCCATCCTTCTTCAGAGCAGCCATTCAGAGAGTGAAAATGTCTTCTGAGCCCTAGAATGGATAAATATGTTGTTTGCTTTTAGAAAGACTCTTTTGGGACCAACCTATGGCTCCCCATTGGAGAAGATACAAATCCTCCCAAGAACAAGCCTTGCAGACCCCCAGAAACACTACCTGGTGTATGTTACAAAGGACAAGGTAAGGAGCCCTAACTGTCCCAGCTGTACAAGAGCCTCTGCTTGCAGAGCTGTTACTCCTTTGGGAATTTCACTGGAGATGAAACCATGTGTAGGCTGGTCCTGCCTGAGAGCTGAGCGAGCTCCTGGGAGGAGGATGTTCCCATGGGACCCCCAGTCCTCCCAGATTCCCTCTTTCCTTATAGGTGGGCTTGCAGATATTGCCTGCTGATGGCAACCCCCACAAGTCCTCAGCCTTCATTTGCCACCCAGATGGTGTCTCTGACCTTGCCACCTCCTACAACGGCTGCTATGTCTTTACAGCAGGGGGGAACGACTGCACCGTTATGAAATGGAAGGTCGACCTAAAGTAAGTATGGCAGGAAGGAGAAAGGAGTCTTGTTACTGTTTTCCCCACCTGCTTGGCCACCACAGCTGAAGCAAATGCTCCCCAGCATTTATGCTGAGAATGGGTTTTTGTCCTAAGAGCTCTCTGTGCCCAGAGGAGTGAAAGCAGTCAAGGTTCTCATGGGAAGTGTTTCTTTGCAGGGCTCTCTTGAGCACAGGTCCTTTTGGGGCAGGTGACAAAGCCCTGCAGATTTGCTCTCCTCCCACAGCACCATGGCCAGGCCAACAAACTGCATCTGGCAAAGAGGGTCATGGGGTGGAGGACAGGTCCCAGCACTCATGGAAGCAGGAGACCTAGCACTAGCTGGCAGCAGCATGAGGGAAGGCTGGCAGCATCTCTGCTCAGTCCTGGGGCTGCCAGCTCCCAGACACCTGGCCTGACACCGAGTTTACTCACAGTTCATCAGCAGTTCAGTGTGGTGGGCATGTGTCACACTGGGGTGGTGGCACGGCAGCGGGGTCAGGCTAGATTGTAAGGACTGGTCAGGTCCTAAGCAGCTGTGTGGGATGGCAGCTGAAACAGGAGGGACACATTTTGGAGGGGTTTGTTCCCCTCTGTGTGATGCAGCCACATAGTCATAGGGAGGGTTAAGCCAGCAAACCTCACAGGTGGTGGCCATAGCACCTGTAAAATACTCCAGTCTGGGGAAAGGGACCCAAACAGTGAGAAGCTGAGCAAAGGATTTTCTGGTCCTTGTGAGGGCCTGGCCAGTTTGATGAGAGATTTCTGGGGCTGGGCAAGGAATCAGAGGAGCGGCACTGGCTGCAGGAGGAGCACACAGGGAAGCTGCTGATACAGAAGGATCTGCTCTCCAAATGGGATAGGCATTTGCTAGGAAATCCCCTCTGCATTTGAAGACTGGATTTAGGACAAGCCACCTTAATCCTATAAAGCTTTGCTTACATGAGCACATGGACTGCAGTGAATGGGGTGGTTGGAGGAGTGAAGGCTGCTCTAACGAGTGAGGCTCTCCAGGCTCTGGCCTGGAGAATCCCCAGTGAACCCTGCCAGGTTTCCTCCACTGTTCTCTGCAAGTGTGCCATCCCCTCTGCCAGCTGCCTTGGGCAGCAGTGCCAGATGTGAGCTCCTCCACAGCAGGAGGGTATCACAGCACAGGCAGGATATATGTTTTGGTTCCTTCACATGCCAAGGACCAGAGCTGCTGATGCAACACACGTGTAGGGCTGAAGGCTCTCTCCTCATCACTGGGGCTGCAGGTGCCTGGCAGATACACGTGTGCACGGAAAAGAGCTGTGAGTGACATGAAAACTGCTGGGCCAGCATGGAGTGACTTCACATTTCAGGGGCTGGAAAGGGAGCTCAGTCCACGTCAGAGCTAGAATAGTGTGGCATGGTCTGTGCTGGTGGGTTTTGAATCCTGCATCTCTCCCTGCTAGCACAGGGCAGGTCGGCGGGTGCCTGGCAAATCAAGCCCCTGGGACTGGCTTTTAGCCCTTGCTCCTAAGTGTGCCCTTGGGTGTGCACCTGAGGAGCACCACTGCCACCTTCCTCAGACAAAGGCTTCATGGCTAAGTCACTTGCTGGTCCTGAGAAAAACACTTCTTGCGGGTGCTGCTTGCTCAGAGGAGAGCCCAAAGGGTGCTGAGCCAGCTCACCTTCATTTGCCAGAACAAAGGAAACCTGGATGGGAAAGCAATGGGCTTATTTATTTTCTTTTCCACTTTGTGTGGCTTAAGCAGTCGGGGGTCAGGATAAGCGACGTTTCAAGGAAGGCAATAGAATATAAATGATCCTTCTTTAGAATGCTTGGCCAGGGTCCAGGCAGCATCGAATTTCTGTGTAATTTGTTTTTGGAGCGAAGTTCTTGATGAGCTAATTATCATTTTATTGCTGCTTCTGGCATCTTGTGCATCTCCACTGTGTTTAATACCCAAATAACTTAATTATGAAAGAAGCACGAAACTTGCAGGAAAACCCAACCCAGTGGCAGCAGCTCCGGAGAGGTGAGTGGGAAAACTGCTGCACGGGGCATTTTGTGGTGCTGCTACACCACGGCTGCACTTCCAGGCTTGGTTTCTTTCTTCATCTGCACCAGCCAGAGGGATTATTTTGGCTGCAGATGCCCATGGAATCGAAACAAAGAGGTGGCTCCTCGGGCACTCTGAGTGTGCTGCAGACTGCACCTGCGACACCGTCAGCTGCCGCGGCAGAGGGGATGGAGGGACGAGTTACTGGGGAGGGATGGGCCTGGGCAAGGGAACAGGCAGCTCGGGTTTGTGGGGTTTATTGCAAACACCAAGCCCCAGCCCTTTCTGCATGTTCAAAATGCTGATCCAGCTAATTCATCTCCCTCAGCGTCTCTATAAGGAAGGAGGAAAGCTAAATGCCAGACATCGAACTGAAGTCCATGGAAAAGCTCCTGGCTCCCAGCCCTGTGCTCATTCCACTAAACAAGAGGACCATTCAGTAATAATTAATTCCCACACTGTGCTATTGTATGTAAAACCTGGGTATGAAATATGCTGTAGAAGTGCAGCTGATGATAAAATAGCACACGGTTCAAGGCAGTGCTTTTCTTTCCTGAATCCTGAAGCCTAGGGATTGTATTTATTGGAGTGTCTGTGAACAAGGACTAGAAAGGGAACCATGGTAGCTCTCCTCACATGAACCCTTCTCTACCTTCTTTTCTTCGCTCTGCCAGTGCCTTGGATGCTGCTGTTTTCCTGGGTGGGGAGGACCTCGTCCCATTCTACAACCTCCTGGATGGTGGCAGAGAAGGCGAATCCTTCAGGGTAGCTATGCTCACTGTGAACACTCTCTGGCCACATCTGGCTGCAGTTTATACAGGCCTGACATTTCTTTATGTTTTGTGCAGCTCTCCTTTAACAGCAATCTCATTGCTAAGCCCGTTAGTAAATCCTAAAAGTAGCCTGATCTTCCCTGCCTGTTCGTAACTGGACTTTACAGTGTTCCTTTTAATTCCTTGCAGGAGCTGGAAGACTATTTTTACTACGCACAGCTGTGCAGCCACGGTGTGGATACACAGGAGAGCAGACAGGTGTCAACACATATTCCCTTGGAGGAAATTCCCTCTGTAATGAGAGCAATGGGATTTTATCCTTCAGAGAAAGAGGTTGGTCGGCTGTTTTTATCGTTGTTATTAAAAAAAGAAAGAGCAAGGCTGATTGCACTTACCAAGTGTCCCAAGGGCCAGATCCTGACCACTGCCACGCTGGATGCATCCAGAGTAAATTCGTTGGTTTTCAGTGTATCTAATGTGTCTGCATCGATATGGGAGTGGTCACAATGTGGCAACAAATTTATCCTTCTTGCTAGCAAGTTGGGCAACAGCAGGGGCAGGCTGAGCAAACCTGGAGCCTGATGGTTCAGAGGTGTTCAACAGGACAGCCTCAGGGTCTGCTGGAGGTTGAGTGCTCTGCCACCACTGCAGAGGTGGGTTTCTTCAGGAGGGGGAAGCTGAGGAATGAAACTTCCTTTGGCTCCCAAAGGGCAGCAGCCTCCAGTTTTCCAAAGTCCGTGGGTAAAGTGCTTTGGTCTCCCTGGACTTCTGCTGGTGACTGAGCAGCAAGTAGTGGATGGAATGTGGTTAAGTCCCTCCAGGTCAGATGAAGACTCAACCAGAGTGCCCTGGTTGTGTTACCAGTGTGGGTGGGAATGTCCAGCTCCATCCAATCACTCATTTGGACATTGACAGAGCCTCTTTTTCTTGTTCTGCCTGGGACTGACAAAAGAATGATTTTTGGTGGAGACAGCAGCATTTATTCCCATAGAATACAAAGCTCTTTCATAGCTGATAAACTCTGCAGAAGCTCTCTCTGAGGTTGTCTTTCAGGTTGCAACAGCAAAGCTTCCTATCAAACACTTCTCAGGAGCATTTTAGCTTCAAATTTGCATCAGACAAAGACAATTGATTTTATAAGGGTGCTGCTTCTTCCCCTTTTGTGGCTGCTTCTCCGAGGCAGTTTGGAATGTATACAAACCTCATTTGTTTGCAATATGTAACCTGGCAAAAGGGTAATTAAAGCACATACCAAAAAATTACTGAATCTGGTGCAAGGAGATTTAAATAACGACCTCTTTGCAGCAGGCACAGCCCATCACCCAGGAGGGGCTGTCCCAAGGGAAGCAATGCATCGCTGTGCTCCCTCGTCTCGCTGCAGGGGACGTTGTGTTCCTCTCTGCCGTGGCACAGGAGCCCACAGGCTGCTGAGCTGGTGCTGTGAGTCAGTGCCACCCCATCTGCCCAGGGAGACACTGCCAGGAGAGCCAGCAGATGGGATGGGAGGCAGGTCCTGTGCCACAGCCACCACCCCACAGACTTGCTTTGGAGCCCCCACAACCAGTGTGTGTGGGAGCCAGGGTGGCTGTGCCCTCGTGTCAAGCTGTGGTGCATCACTTCATACCGGGTTAGATCTTTTCCTTGGGTTGTTACATTTTTGCCTCTTGGGGACGGAGAGAACATAATCCCCATGGAAAAGTCTCTGGAAGAATAACTGCTAGCTCCCTCCCGCACCAAATCAAAATATAGACAGCATTTCAGGCATGGAAACAGAGGTGCTAAGCTGTTGTGAAACCAGGCAACCCACAATCTGCTTCTCAAGGCAGGCAGGACAGTAATAACATCCAGAGAGAAAGTTCATCTCTCTCTAGAGTATTTTAATAAAGGAAAAACGGGAGAGAGAAAAGGCAGCTTGGGCTGACTAGCAAAGCTTTGGGGAATTGGTGTTTTTCTTTTATAGTTCAGTGGGGTTGCTATAAAACCTAATCCCAGATCAGCCAGAGCTGTGTGAAAATGACTTTTCTCGCCTGGCGTGTCATTCACTACAGGAAAAATCTAAGGCTGAGATTTCCCTCTTCCCCCAAGCTTCATTCAGTGCAAAAACTTGTGGCACAAGGACAAAGGCCCAAGGCTGAATGCAAAGTCCTCCCTGGGGAGATCTTGCTTCCCTTCCCTTCCCGGGGAGCTGCAGGCTTGGTACGCGTTGAGACATCGAATTCTGCCGGTGTCTCCGTGTGTCTCCGGAGGGGCTGTGAGGACAATGCAGACACGGAGCACAGGCTGCCTGTGCACACAGCTGCCAGCTGGGCTGGCTGGCAGCACCAGGGCTCACCAGCCACGGGGCCCCAGCACGGCCAGGCTGGCTGAGAGCAGAGCGAGGGAGCACAGGGTTTGGCTGTGCAGGGGCAGAGCCACAGCCACAGAGGGGGAAGTGCTGTGTGCACCTGGTTCTGGTTGTGCTGGGCCTGCCTCTTGTCCCCACAGTGCAGACACAGCTGTGCCGAAGGTACCGGTAACAGCTGCAGGTGCCCAGTGCCTGTCACGAGGAAATCCAAAATGCCTCTGTGTCTGCAACCCTCTCTCAGCCTAACACTGTGTCAGCAGGTGTGTAACTCTGTGCCCATCCTCAGCTGCTGAGTGCAGCTTCCTGCCGAGATATGCCATGGCACCTGTGGCCCCAGTACAACCACAGCTCCTCGGCACTCACGAGGTCAGAAACTGGTCCAACGCTCTTCAAAGGGAACACATGTACCAATCTGTCTTGTCTTGATCTCTAGATTGAAGAAATGATAAATGAAGTAAAGCTCAGCAAGTGCATGGATACTGGAGAACAAGTGACACAAATCAATTTAGAGGAGTTTATCAAACTGTATATAAATCATCACCCTGCATTTGGTTTGTCAATGAAAACCATACAACAAGCGTTTCGGGTTCTTGGCTATGATAATGAGAAGGGAGACAAAGTTATTGACAGAGGAGACTTACTGTTGCTGCTTCAGTGCAGAGGTGAGTTATTTCTTCCTAACTTTAGTTTTGTGCTTGCTAGTTCTGATGGCAATTTCAGAACTTATTCACAGCATCACAGAGTAAATCTGGAGCCACAGCCTGGTAACCAGGGCAGGCACGGGGAGCCACCTGGCTCAGGACTTCAGATTGAATAATCACATCTTTTGTCTCAGCTGCACTTCTTTTACTGCTCTGGAAATCTCTGCTGGCCTGAGGTATCTTGACTGTCAAATGATGAGTATGGATCTTGGCAAAATGTGTCCTGCTTCCAGTAGGCACTTATTTGAATCACTGATCTCTCTTCCAGTCACACAGGCAAAGGTAGCATAAAAGGGGACAAGAAAGGAGAGATGAAATTGGTCAGTCCTTTGTGTGAAAGACTGAAAAGATGGGATAGTTTAGTTGGGCTAAATCAAGGAGAACACTGTAAATGTATGTATAAATATTCTTGTGGCCAGCACCATAGAGAGGTAAATAAAGTTCTATTGTCTTGCTCCTGGTATAAAAATGCAGCTGAGTGTTAAAACAGGTAAAGGAAAATGCTAGTTTACTCAGTACATCACCTGGCAAGACTCCTTGCCACAAAGATCCTTGGAACCCAAGGATTGAACCAGTGTAAGAAAGGTTAGTTATTTATATGGATGGTGTGAACATCCATAAATAGATACATCAGATAGAACAGTTTCATAACAGATCCATAACCTCATGCTGCAGGGCATGAGCCAACCACTGACTGGGAACAAGTGCTGTGTCCAGGTTGTTCCAAGATACTAAATCAAGACTTGTCTGCACCTTCCTCCTCGGTGTGAAAATGGTGCATGGACTGTGGTCTGTGCCAGGAATTCTCCAGTGGGAACAGAAGCTCAAGCCCCTGCAAGTGCAATGTATCCTGCATCAGTATTTCTCCCTTTGAGAAAGAACTGTCCTTTTCTGTTCATTGTTTGAGCTGCTTTCTAGTTTCTCTGCTCTCACCCCATAACCCATGGGCTCCTCTGTGGTGCACAGGAGAGCGGATGACGGAGCATGAGCTGGCACAGTGTCTGACCACCCTGCTGGGCAGCAGACCTGGGGGAGAAGGATCTGAACTGGACACCTACGATCCCTCAGGTACAGGATTGACACTCCACACAGCACAGAAGCAGGATTGCTTCAATTCCCAAATGAAAGAATTTAAATTTCAAACCCATTTACCCTGTTAGGCCAAGAGCTGTCAAAACTGCTCAGTTGGGATTGCAAAAATAGTCACAGAGCTACAGACTGTCCTTCACCCACGCAGCAATCGCATGGGTTGTACCTAAAAATAAACGGACAATGAACTATAACTGGGGCCTGACAAGATTACATTGCTGTTTATCTGCTGGCTGGGCCTGAAATTAGAAGCACAGAGGGAAATCCCAGCGCTGGTTTCACCCAGGCAGCAGTGCCCATTGTAGCGGAGCTGCTGGTAACGACCGTGTTCGTCTGCAATTTGTGTCCCAGTCTGCACCAGTCTGGAGCAGCAAATTACAGCATTGATTTCAGTCAACTGGTTGCATTTAATTGCCTGTTGTAACTGGAACAGCAGTTTTGTACCATTCATTCCCAGTCCCCACCAGTTCAGAACAGCATCTGGCCAGGGCCATTGGCAGCGAAGATGCAGCTCCTGGAGGGAACTGCCTAGTGCTGCAAAAGCAGCTTTGGAATCCCTGGATTCCCTGAGATCCTAAAGTCACACCAAACTGAGGAAGTGTGAGAGCTGTCCCATGTCTCCTGTGGGTCAGGGACCTGCTGCGAGGTGAGACTCAGCTTTGACAGGCTCAGTCCCTGATACAAGCACATAAAGCCTCAAGCTAGTAAACCATCACTTTTTCATGGTTATTTTGTACATCTCTAAAACCATTCCATCCACTTACTGCTGCTCATAAATTTTACGGATCTGAAAGCCATTTTTACATTGCCACTGTGTGTTTTGTGTTGCTATTACTGCTCTCCAGGTGCAGCAGCTTTGACTGGAGAAGAAATTCCAGCAGAAATCACAGCAGAGATATTT
>NW_008688468.1:0-1248 GCF_000695815.1 Acanthisitta chloris | reverse complement strand
TGAACCAGAACAAAAGAACAGAAGAGAAGAGATGAATCTTTGATCTATGAAGACTCAGACTCACAGCTGCCACAAGGTTTTCTGTTTGTTCCTCCTTCCCAGGCTCCTCTCCTCAAATATCTGCAAAATTTATGTTTTGTGTTTATTACGAAGTGAAGGTCACATAGTTTCATATCAGTCAAACTCTAGACCAAGCCTCCAGTTCAGCACATGCCATAAACCTATAATTTCAGACTCGTGTAGGCAAACACTGGGGTGGCTGTAAAGAAAGAAGCAGGTGGCCACCCCATCCTTGGCTGGAGCCTTCCTAGAATGCAGCTGAGGTGGGTTTATGCCAGAGGCAGTCTGTTTCCATTATGCTCAGACAGGATTCATTTGTGAAACCTGACAGCAAAAGAGCAGTGTAAAAGTATTGTATTGATTAAACCCATTGATAAATGCTTGGACGGGTTAGAATGGATTTGTTATTATAAATCCAACAGACCTCGGTAAAGAAAGGAATGCTGTGGTATACATTGAAACCAGGTTTCCCTTTTGGCCTTTGAAACTGACTTTTTCTTTCTGAAAGTAGCAATTCCAATTAGGAGTGTAATACCCACGGGCAGGATCGCACTGTGTGTGTGCAAACAGCATAATGAGGCTGATACAAGTTGCTGTAGAAAGATCAGTGAAGTGCTGTTGAACACACTTCCTTCTTTACATCATCCTCAGCATCAATTTGAATAATAATGCAGGCCCTTAAGAAGCTTTCCTTTCAGAGGAATGTTTTTTAAACAGTTCGCTGTTGTGCGTGCTCCGAGAGCATCTGCGATTGTACTAATCTGTGACTGTACGATTGGCACGAGCGGCAAGGTGTGTGCCAGGGGAGAGCTTCACACAGGACCAGGACCAGAGTATGTAGGTCTGTGACAGGAGAGTTACCCCGCAGAGCATCACCAGTATAACTGGCACTGATCTGTTCATGCGCTCCCACAGGTCTGTGTTGGTGTTGAGCCTCTGCTGCTTACGAGCAGTCCAATTCCAGGGAAGTTACTGGGATTACTTGAGGCAGCTGAGAAACTTTACAACCACGGCAAAGAAAGAAAAGAAGAAAAGCCCTAACATCAAAATCCTTTTATTATGAATGTATCAAGTGTCCTGTTTAACCAGGGATGTTTTGCCTAACAGGGAGCATCGCCCACCCCGCACTCGGGCTCTGTCCCCTGGGGCACCGAGCGGGACGGGGATGTGCGGGCGCCGCGGGGCTGT
>NW_008688467.1:15503-21459 GCF_000695815.1 Acanthisitta chloris | reverse complement strand
CCACGCTCCCCCCGAAATTCCCACGCTTGCCCACCGAGCGCTCACCGCGTCCCCGGTGAGCTGCAGTGCTGGGCAGGCTCAGGGAGGCGGAGAAAAACTCGGCACATCCTCCTTCTGCCGCGTGGTTTAGTCGCGGGGGTTTACGGGTTGTTTTTTTTTGTTTTTTTCCTTGTCGGTGATGTATTATCGTGGGTGTTGTTTTGTGGCTAGAAGCTGCGTTTGGATCCTGCGTTTCGGATTTAGTGGGACACTCATTGGTGTTTTGTGTTAATAAACTGTGGTTGCTCCATCCCTGAAGTGTTTCAGGTATTGTTGGATGGGGTTTGGAGGAATTCAGGCTAGTGGAAAATGTCCCATGGGAGTTGGGGTAGAATGGGATGAGGTTGGATGGGGCTTGGAGCAAGCTTTAATGTGGTATTAGTATAGGAGAGGAAAAACCAGAAAGTGTGTGAAGAGGAAGATAACATCAAACTGGGCTTGCAGAGAATTCTGAAACTTAAAGGAGAAACTGAGCAAGAATGAGAGCTGTGGGAAGGACTTCCTGGGGTCAGACTGGTTTGGCTCTGCAGACTCTGTCCTGTGGGAGTCTGTTTGACAGGCACTCTGAGGAATGCTACTGCAGACTCTGTCCTGTGGGAGTCTGTGGGACAGGCACTCTGAGGAATGCTGGCTTCTTTGACAGCAGATCTGTTTCATGCCCAAAGGAAGTATTTAAAGCTTTTAGCACCTGAGGAATGCAGATTGCTCCAAGCTACAGCATATGCCATGTTCTTCATTTGTCCAATAACTTCACTGTTACAGAATCAACACCTAAAATTGCCTCCTGTAAAAGCTGATCTGGTTGAGAAAATTAAGGTTCCTCTCCCTACTGGGCAAAAGTGTTTTTTTGTTAATATGAGAGGAATGATTTGGAATCCGTGGTTAGAAAATCTGACTGGTGGGGACCCTGGGGTCTGTGGCACAAAGGATACATACAGCCTGCTGGGCTTTTCTTGGAGCAAAAGCTGTTTGCAGAGTGGTTCCCTACGGCTTCCAGACTGTGCAGGCTGCCAACTTCCCATCCTTTTATAGTGAGGACAGTAGATCAGCAGGGAAGCAGAATAAAGCAGAAGGGACAGATTTTCAAATTTTCTCTTAGTAAGGCGCCACATGAAGCTTCAGCAGTGTCTGCTGGAAGCCTCCTCTGTCCATCAGGAAGAGACATGGAGTTCCCCACTGGTGGCCATTGACTGAGCAGCTCACATGGCCACGCTGTCCTGGCCAGCAGTGCAAGGCAGCTGCAGCATTCCTTGGGCCAGCTATTGAGGAATTCCCGGGGATGAAAACACTCCAAACAGCTCAGGGGTTTTATGACATCCCCTCCTGGCCTCTCCTGGCACCCAGTCTTGGCTGCTGCTTCCTGCTCATCCTCAATGCCAGTGTGTCTTATTCAGAGCTATTTCCAACCAGCATCTGTTTGAGGTACACACAACCCTCAAATTAGTAGCAGAACTAACCCACTACTAGGGGGGAGAGGTGCTCATAGCCACTTTGGTATCTCCCACACCCAAGCTGAGCCACAGATCAAGTGGCCAGTTGTGTGAACCAAGCCCATTCAACCCGTTATGTAAGCAGATGTGTGTGTTTTATCCTAAATGTGGTGACATCCATGGCAGATACCACTGCACCCAGTGTGCACTCGGAGTGAAGGAATCCTAGCAAGTGCACTGCATGTGCTGGGAAAATAGAGCAAAGCACAGACTGTCTGGGAGCCTCAGCTCTGGACCAGAGAGGGCAGGCAAGTCCTATTTAGTAACATATTAACAAATTCTACTGAGCCTTTTTGTCTGTTTGTTTTGTATGAAAGACATTTTTGTTCTCTGACAAGGCAGAAATGCTTGGCTTTCAGGATTACTCAGTGCAGAGAAACAAATAGATTAGATATTGGGAAGAAATTCTTTGCTGTGAGGGTGGTGAAGCACACAGGTTGTCAGAGAAGCTGCCTCATCCCTGGAAGTGTTCAAGGACAGGTTGGATGGGGCTTGGAGCAACTTGGGCTAGTGAAAAGTGTCCCTACCTATGGCAGAGGTGAAATGAGATGAGATTTAATGTCCACACAAAACACACAAAAAACAACCCCAAGCCCCAAGAGAGCAGGGAAACTGCTGGGCTGATGGGCTCTGCTCCCTGTGTCTGTAGGGCTGATAGTTTACATGGTATCTGTAGTAAAACTGGTTTTGGTGCTGCCATAAGGACAGCTGTGCTTCTCCCACCTGCACAGGACAGGAGGAGTGGGAAGCTGAAGAGTGAGACCAAAGGCTTGGCTGAACTAGCAGGAGGTTGGGAGGCATGAGGTGGAGCTGTGCCAGCAACCAGCCAAGCTTTTTTAAACATGGCACTTTCCTTTTCTGAAGGGTTTAAAGACAGTTTATTCAGCATTTCCTAAGTTAAGAGGAGTTGTGCTGCAAGCATCCTTATAAATCAGTCAAAACAGGCAAAGAGATTACATGAGAGTGTGGGGGGATTTGTGTATACATATATGTGTGTGTGTGTGTACAGGTATGTAGAGTCAGAGCACTGCAAGCCTAAGAGCTATTAGCCACCTCCAGCTCTGCCCCTCTGCTGAGAGTGCTCAGAATGTGCTGGATGCAGGGAAAAAGCCAATTAAAGAAATTCCTCTGACTCTTTTCCCTCAGCCATTTATTTCTGCCTCTCTCCTTCAGAGCAGTTTTCCTTCCACTGTACAATACAATAATTTGCAGAGCTGTGCTTAAACCAGCTCCCTGAACTGGCTGAGGTTAACCTCCCTCTGCTGCTGCTACCCTGTCCATGCCCTCTGGCCTGAACAGCAGATCACCTTTGACATGTGTAGCCTAGAGCAGTACAAATGAAGTGCCTCAGCAGAGATGGGTCAGGATAATACACCAAAGAGTCACCAGTGTCCTGCATCCTGTGCAGTGTCAGCATGGCAGCAGATAGCAGGAGTTGAGGTAAGCTCCAACAATGTCTCATACAGACAAAAAATGTGCAAATTAGGATGCAGTTGAGTTGATGATGATCATTTGCTTTTACAGGAGTAATCCTGTACCCTTTGCAATACAGAAATGCTGCTGGGAGAGAACTTTCAAAGGTGATGCTTGTGTTGTTTGAGTGTACTGGGATAAAAACTGTTTACCTACTAATTGTCTCCCCTGGGAAAACATCAGAGCATTTTCCAAAGGAGACCAGGAGTTATGTACTGTATGGGACACACTCACTCTGTCTTAGAGGTTCATTACAAAACTTGGCATTGAGAGAGTAAGCAAAGACTGGAAGGGAAAGAAAGTGGCCAGGATCAGAAAAAAAGAGACAATTCACACATAGACTGAGGAGCTTATTTCCATAGGACACTGCGGGTACTAAAATGTTGTTTGGGTTCAAGAACTTATTGGAGAAACACCAGAAAGAAAAGTCTGTCCAGGCTATTACACACAGACACAGCATCTCTGCCTCAGGAAGTCCCTGAGTCACAAATCACTGGGTCTGGTGGAGTATTTAGGAGAAATCTGACTCTGTACTTGACCTGTTTTCATGCTGTCTGTAAGCTTTTACAGTTGGCTGCTGTTGGGGGTAGATATCTTCTGCTCGGTGGATCTGTTATCTGACTCATCCAGCTCTTGGAGACATTTTGCAGGAGTCACAATTGTTTTGCTTATCCTGCTTAGCTGATATCATCTAAAAAAATCTAAATTCATCCAGGAAATGCTCAGAAGGTGAAAGAGAATGTTCAAAGAGCAAAAATGCCTCAATTCTTCTTCGGTGAAACAGGACTGCCCCCCCAGACCCTGGTGTTTGCTGTCGTAGACATCTGAATTTAGGGAGCATATGGACATGGGCATATTTAGAGTCATTGCCCACAGGCATGACATAGCACTGGTTGCTAAAACTGACCTGAGACTGTTTGCCTTGCAGGAGATGGTAAGGAGGCTTGGATTGAATATCATTTACTAAGGTCACAAGAGTTAAGCTTGAAATAGCAGAACCTGAGAACATTTGGGATGTAAACAGGTGACTGGAGGGAGTATGTCACAAGCTTTTTGCAAGGGACAATCATTGACCAGAACTGTTGGACCCAATCTGAGAGAGGTTTTACTGCCTGTGTAACTGCACTGGCAACTCAGAGATGAGCTCTGCATTCACTGCAAGTTAATTATAGTCCGAGTCAGTTGTAACTCCGTTTTCCTTGTCCTCTTGGATGTAGAGAAAAATTATAAATGCTGCAAGAGAGAGGCTCATCTTAGTGCTCACAAACCAGAGCAAGAGTCAGAGACTCCTCCTGGGGTCTGTGTTTCAGGATTGTTGTTGTAACTGAAGTTGCTGCTACTTTTTCCTGTTAACCTTCTTTCTGGTGGTAAGAAAATTTACACACATTGTCTGTCTGTCTCATTCCCTTTGAATCCACAGGCTGCTTTCCTGTGGATGTTATAAAACCTGGTTTGTGGGTAGAGGGAAAAGATCTGGAATCACATCCCTCCTTACAAAAAGAAACAAGGATGTGCTCAGCTGTTCCCCACACTGCTTGAAGTGCTCTGGGTGATCAGCACAGATGTACTAGGCAGCCAGTGCTTGCTGCTTGTGGGGCACAGGAGGTGGATGGTGTGTGTGGGGTGGGGATAGGGGAGCTGTCAGCATTACCAGCTCCTCAGGAAACAAGAGGAGACAGAGGTTATTGTGGAAAGGATGGGAAATGGGGCACAGGAGCCTAGGAAACTGTACTTTGTTCTGCTGCTCAAAGAGCAACTACAACATGAAGGATCTCCAGTTTCTTTCTGAGGTCCCATTTAAACAAAAGTGTTCTTGAACCCTCAAATCTGTCTTCAAACAATTCCCTTAGGTTTGATGTGATTATTTGCTTCCCAGAAAAACGCAGGCAGCCTGAGCTCCAGGGCAGGAATTCAAGTAAGTGGAAAGCAGCAGGGTGCACCCTCAGCATATCAATTTTTCAGTTGGCATTGAACCTGGTGTTCCAGTTCCAAGAACTGCCACTGAAAACAAACTCCTCCTTTTGAAGAGATGGGAACTCACATATTCCCAGGGAAATAAAATAGTCTGGGGGGGGGACATAAATACAATATAGGTAAGGTTTGCTTTTGCATGTAAATCACTAATGCTTTCTGCAGTGCTCACTCGTTTATAACATCTCCATCCTCACCCACTGCTTCAGTCAGGACAGGGCTGTGTTCCAGCCTTGCTGTGGCTCTTACTTTAGGAATGTAAAAACTGAAAAAAAGAAAGAAAAAGAAAGAAACAAACAAGATCATATCCTGACCAACAGAACTATTTCAGGAAAACTCCAGTATGAATGTAATTGATAATGAAAAATGAGTCCTTTTGCTAAGGGACCTTACTCTGTTTGAGGTGGTAATTTCTCCAAACTAACTAGGAATGCTTCTTGGCAGTATAAGCCTGATCTCTATGTAAGTGGTTCTTAGCAGGCTCTGAAGGTAAATCAAGTGCTTGAGGAAACATCTCTGCTGAGCAATGGTTCCTGAATTGGGCAAAGATGGTCCCTGGGTTCCAGCTCTTCCAGGACCTCCAAGCCTCTCTGCAACCAACTTTCAAATGATCCTGTCTAGATAACCAAGATTAAATCCAAGACACCTTCTCTGCCAAGCAATCCTGTAGCTAATGCTGCCCCTCCTGGTATTCCTGTGCAGATTGGGGGTGATTGTACTGAAATCACCAATTCCCTAGGAAATGTCTACCCTACCCAAAGGTCAGCTCTTCCAGGACCTCCAAGCCTCTCTGCAACCAACTTTCAAATGATCCTGTCTAGATAACCAAGATTAAATCCAAGACACCTTCTCTGCCAAGCAATCCTGTAGCTAATGCTGCCCCTCCTGGTATTCCTGTGCAGATTGGGGGTGATTGTACTGAAATCACCAATTCCCTAGGAAATGTCTACCCTACCCAAAGGTCTTGCCACTCGCAGCCAAAT
>NW_008688467.1:8120-15491 GCF_000695815.1 Acanthisitta chloris | reverse complement strand
GCTTCTGCCCTATCTGCTCATCCGTCCACTGTCCTGGGTGGCCAAAGAGGACATGCAAGAACTGGCATCAGGAGCAGGTTTTATTCCCATAGTAGAATATATAAATTCCCAAAAAGGACTGTAAAATGTGCTCTCTTCCAAGGCAGGAGCTCCTTTTCCCCTGGTGTGGTTTGCTGCCCATCAGGGGCTGGTTTCCCTTCCTAGTCTAGGAGCTAGTTGAGATCAACACCACATCTGGTTGCAATGATCTGAAACTTCCTTGCCCTTCTCCAGGCAGCCTGACAGGCAAGTTATGTGTGTACAACGTGCACATCCATGTTGCTTTAGCTGGAATATGAATCCCTTTTGGCCTCATGTGAAAATACATTGTCACGTGGTGAGAAACAGAGATTTGACTGGAAAGATAGGAACACAGAGCCAATATAAATATTCACTGAAAAAATAGGAATTACTTTCAAACTAGCTAAACTCCCAGTTTATTTCTTCCTGCTTCCTGAAAATTTATCACATCTGCTTAGCTCGTGGCTCTTTCCTTCTTACCTGTTTTCTCTGCTGATGTGGTTCTGACAGTGCAGCAGGAACTGTGTCTTGCTGCACTTTGTGGGCTGCACTAGTTATTTGAACTAAAACTTGCAGTTGTGTTTTCAGTGGGCTTGTGGGTTGGTTCTACTCTTGCCAAATTTGTAGTGATACAGGGTAACCAAAGCTACTCGAGAGTAAGTCAGAATTCCTGCATTCCTCCTAGTGTAAATAATATGACCAGAGTTGGGGTTTGGGGTTTTCTTTCTTGGTTTGAGCTGCTGGAGAATTCCTCAGCATGTTTACAGAGAAACACAACACATCGACAACTGCCTTCATGCAACCACACAGTTGTTTCACTTTTCTCTCCACCTTCTGGATAGTATGGCAAACACCATGGGAGAGACACAGACACAACTGAGAGTGGCTTTGGAGGAGGTGACAGAGGGGGATTGAATCATACACCTTGTGCTGCTCAGTGTGGCTTACAAGGACCTTGTAAGTGCAGGAAGCCACAGGTAGTAACAAGGGAAGCTCTGGTTCCCACACACCAGGCAGGACCCAGAAAGGTGGTGGGACTTCCATCCATGGAGACTTTTCAAACTCCATTGGGCAAGGCATTGACCAACTTAGAATCATAGAACCATCAAGGTTGGAGGAAATCTCTAAGATCATTGAGTCCAACCATTAACCTGTCACTGCTGGAACCCCTAAACCCTAAACCATATCCTCCAGTGTCAGATCCAGACACCCCTTAAACACCTCCAGGGATGGTGACTCCACTACCTCCCTGGGCAATATTCCAGTGCCTGAACACTCTAACCGGGAAAACATTTCTCCTAACATCTAATCTGACTCTCCCCTGTCTCAGCTTATGACCATTCCCTCTGGTCCTCTCCATGGAGCCATGGCAGGAGAGACATCCCCCACCTCTCTCCAACTTGCTCTGCTTTGCAGCCAGCCCTGCTTGGAGCAGGAGGTTGGACAGGAGACCTCTAGAGCTTTTGTTCCATCAAAACCCCTCAGTAATTTTTGGTGTGACTTAGATTTTTGGTGTGAGGTAGATGTCAGAGGGAGCCTTTTCATAAACTGTGGCTGGCCAGATGTCACATCCCTCATGGAAGTCCTCTCAGTACAACAGGGTTTCTTGCCTGCCTTTGCATTAGGAAACTATTGACAGGCACTATATTACTTATTGATTTGCATCTGGAAATCCATTCATTTTGTTCTCTCACCACATTTTCGTTTCCATAGCATATCCCATATTTGGCCTGGTGATGTGTAGCATTTCTGCAACATCATTTCTCCAGATGTCAGCTTCAAACTTGAGATTGAAACATCTGGGAAGGGGAAAAAAAAGAGGGCAGAGGATTTGCCAGCTGGGATGGTGTGTGTGATGACAGGTTTGCAGGGGAAGCACAATAGCTTGATGTATTTGCTGCAGTGTCTACAGCCAAATAGCTAGGGTGTTATTTACACATGCTATTTACACACCTCACACAGGCATCAGCACTAAATTCATTACAAGCCAGTTCCTATTGGTACTGAGTTTAGGTATTTTGAGTTTAGAAATTAAATGTTGTGTAACACGTTTCTGGAGTCAGTGCTGCCTGTCTGGAGCAATTTCTGTGTGTTAGCTGAGCCCTCCCAAATGCTTTCCATGAGCAGCTCTCTGCACAGTTAGAACTGCCATGCTATTTTCCCAGGCTGACTGACTGAAGTTTAAGAAAACCCTGTTCTAATCAAAGATAAACTGAGTGATCATGAGAAAGGAAATGCTTCTGTGAGTAACTCCTCTGTCCTGCCCTGTCACCCTGCAGGGTGCTCTTTGTCTGCCCTTTCCCAGGAGAAATCCATGCACGTGCCTGATCCCACTATTTTGGGATAATGTATGTACTTGGGATTCAGTGTGATCAGGAACAAGAGGAGCTGAGCTCCCATGCCAGCAGGCTCCCAGGGTCTTGTTTGAGAACTGCCTCCCATGGCACAGAGAGTCTGGCTCCGTCCTCTGACTTTGGCACCTGGGTCTCTGCTGCCAGAATCCACCATGGATTTTCAGCCTGACTGGCCTCTGAAAATGGAAAGAAGTTGAACTATTTTTGGGACTGCTGGGAGGAAGGTCGAGGGAGTTTCAGAGCTATTGCAGAAAGAGGAGGACATCAGCAGAGAGGGGGTGGGACCAGTGATGTAGGATTGCAGCTGCAGACCTGGGGTATGGAGGTATTCCACACTGAAAAACAAATGAGCCACTGGTGCTGGCATAGCCCCCACCTGAAAAGAGACAGGGTGGAAGGCAGAGAAAGGGCCTTGAGGTATGGTGTGCAGGATTTGAACTGAGCAGGAGTTCTACAGCTGTAAAATAAGCCCTAAACTGTGTACATTTGAAGCTCAGTTTAACCCCAGTCCTTCCAAACCTGTGCCCATGACTGGAGATCTGCCAGACTAACCCTCTGTAAATGTGTAATATTCTGGGAACAAGAAGAAAGTTTTTTTCCCCGAAGCTTTTGCCAAACCTCAGCTTCTCAGTGTGAGGATGTAGCTTAGGCAGCAGGGTCCTGGTACAGGGGCTTGCCACATGGCTTAGGAAAAATAAACCTGGCTGAAGCCCTGTGGTGTTGAATACTTGCAGGGCCATGACTCTCTGGGGCTTGCTGAGCTGCTCAGCATCAGGGCACCGTGGGGCTGTGGTCAGGCAGGACTCAGCACTGCTCCTGCCTGGTCCCAGCAGGAGTTGCAAGGGAGCCCAGGATTCCCAAGCTACTCTGGGCTCTAAGCCACTGGCCTCCTTCCCATTAGCCATAATCACTGGTTTGCTGGAAAATTTATGAGACCTGCTGTAGGGATATTCATGAATACAGAAGCTGTTGTAAATGTAATTTGTTTCTAGTATTTGACAGTGTTTATCTGAACGACTTCAGCCACTCATCATTCATAGTGGCTGTGACAGGACTTCTGCTGATGGGCTCAGATAGCCCTGAGCTCCTGTCAAGGGTTGAAGATTCATCCCTGACCCTCCTGGAGTCCAGTTTGTGCCAAGGAGCATGGCAGTTATTCCCTCTGGTTCAGAGTTATTGCTGCAAATGTTGTTGTTAGCCATTAAATTCACTAACCCTATTTTCAAGGTTATTACAGTATTTAACTTGGCTGCTCCAGTCTGGTAGTAAAGTTGTATTTCCAACATACGATATGGGGTAAAAATAGCCAGTGTCTAATTAGGATAATCCCTGGAGAAACTCAGATTCCTCAGTGGCACAATGAGTTGTTCTCCTCTCAACATGGCAGGCACATTTCAGCTCAGTGACAGTGGGTCGGGCTGGACCTCCATCAGCTGGGAAGAGACTGCCATTGGAAAGTTCCTGAGAAAACCTGGGAGCACTTCACATCCCAGGAGACAGCAATTTCTCCACACCGGGTGCTTAGGTAGGGCTTAGGTGACCACCACCAGTAGCTTTGGCATTTGTATTTAGCTTTTCCTTTTCTAAGTTCCTGTGTGTGTGTGTGAGAAAAATGCCCTGCCTCATCCATTGCCGGGATTTCTGGGAATCAGGCAGTCTCGGCTGCAGGGTTACGGTTTGGGGTTTAGGATGGCTATGGTGCCAGAAATAGTACTTTGCAAGCAGCAGCACACAGAGTCCGGAGGGCAGGCACGTTCCATGGGGCTATCATTGTCCCAGGAGACATTCCTGGGTCTGCAGCAGGGCCAGCAGTGGCCTTTGGGCTGCCCACCATCCCAGCTCCATGCTGCAGAGGGGGATGAGTCAGACTCTCAGCTCCACCACTCCAGCAGCTGGAGAACTGTCCAGAGCCTCCCACAGTGCCCATACAGCAGCTGGGGCTGTGCCATGGGCAGCTCTGCTGCAGGTGATGGAGTCTAAGAGCTCTGGATGAGCTGCTGGCACTGCTGGGCAGCCCCCAGTTCCACACATGGCTCCTAAAGTCCTGCTAAACCCAACAACCACGTCCTGAGAGGCTCTGGGAACATTCTGTTGGAGATGTTGAGGCTGAGGAGATGCTTAGCTTTCCCTCTCAAAGCCTGCCAAGCCAGGCTTACCATGGCTTTGCCCACACTCACTGAGCAAGTGCTCTTCAGGGCTTGGTCTTGTTTCATTGTTTTGTTCGAGACTGAAACCAGATATACAAACAAAAATATGAGGCAGAATCTACCAAGTTACCGGGAAGTCGTTGGGATATCTCTTCCATGTGCTCCCCAGGGCTCCTCAACTGTCCAAGAGCCCCTGTCCTCCACAGTGACCCCCTGGTGCTCAGAACCATGCTGGGGATAATGCTGTGTGTATTGCCTCCCTCCCCCAAACAGATGGAAATATTTCTGTTTTCCAAAATTAGATTCCAAGTGTGTTGGAATTTCCTTTCAGTAGGAATTCTTGAAAATCTGGTCCTCATTGTGAAACCGAATGGCAACTTTTTCCAAACCCCCTTCTCTGGAATTCCTCACCCAACACCAATGACAGACTTCAGGCATTTTGTCACAGAGAAAAATGGATTTTCATTCTAACAGTGTTCTAGTTGTTACAGCTAAAAATACTCACAGTGCTGGTTTGGAAGGGGCTTCTCATCTCCTCTGTGGAGACTGGACAGCTTGGGGGCCTGGGTGGGTTCACTCCATGGACACATGGAACCCCACACGAGTCCCTCCTCTGTCTGCAGAGCACTGCAGACCTCCAGGTCACGCACCCAAACCACCCTGATACAATGAGAACTCTACAGTGTCACTGATCTTATTTAAGAATGACAGATCTTATTTTCCATGTCTTTTTGTACCATCTGGACCTCTGGGGAAATATCTGGAGTGGCCTGGCAAATTCCCAATCGCACATCTGAAAAGAGTTATTTTCAAAAGGCCACAAAAACAACTGTTTGTGAGGGCTGATTTCAGAGTCTGACTTCACTTTGAGCAGTGGCTCCTCAGTGGTCTGCTTACCAGGGTCCAGCTTTTTCTAAAATTTATGACAAAACTCCAGCTCTGGACAGAAAACACAACTGTCTTTCAATATGAAGATGGACTCTTTAGCCCTAAACAAGGCAGATAATTTTATTTGAAGCCTCAGTTACAGAATCTCTTTGTTTGAAATTTTTCCAGAGAAGCATTATCTCATTGCACCAAACAACCAGCTTCAGTGGCAAACCAAGGAGGCATCTATGATCAGGCCTGTTTTGGGATCTGATCTCAATGCCTCTTTTGCTCAAAAGTAGGTCAGATTTTAGTCCTTTTACCAGGAGGAAAACTAAGAGCAAGTTCAGATACAAGATTTCCAGGAAAACAGAAGAAATTGTTGCTTCTATTTCTAGAAGCCCTGGCAGAGACAAGCTCCTTTGTACTCAGGCTAACTGCTCTCCTAACTTTACCATATGATTGATGACTCAAATTATGAGGTTTTGTTTCTCATTTCTACCTGAGATTTCCTGTTTGGGCTCTTCCCAGATGCAATGAGAAAGGTTACCACAAAGATATTTATGGACCTAGAACTCTAGCTGCTAAATTTGTAATTGCCCAGCCCCAGGGCGGAACATGTTTTCAGCTGAATCAGTAGCTGTAAGAATACAGCACATACCGTGAAAAACTGGCCTCACTTGCAACACCACTCACCTACTGTGCTGTCTCCTTTGGGGTGAGGATGTGCAGCAGAACTATATTAGACTTTGTGATCGCTGAGTTAGCAGCTCTGGATGCCTCGGTCTCTCCATCTTCCCTGGTCCCTGGCACATCCAGAGTGCTGTGCTGGCACCCTCCTGTCCTTCAAATGATTCTCCTGGAGAGATTTAAGTGTTTGGTTTTGATCCTTCTGGGGATTGTTGAGAATTTATATTGTCAAAGGCATTTTTCCTTGGAAATGTCCATTTGGAATGTGCAGCACAGCCTGTGTGTGTGAGCCAATGGGTTATATAAGGCCAGTGTGTGTAAGATGCTGAATCTCAGCTCAGCACCAAGGCTGAAGAGCTTATGATGGAGCTCTGTCCTGGCAGCCTGGGATCCCTCCTGCATGTCCCAGCCATACTCCTGTTTGAATGCCAATGGGGCTGATGCCATGAGCCCAAAGGATGTGTGCAGACCTGGGACTTGGAGCATTAACCTGCAGATCTGCCAAGCAAGATGTCAAGCCACCTTTGCTAATCAATTCCACTTGCAGCTAGATCCAAACTTCAACTCAGTAAAGGCACAAAAACATTTGTTCTCTCCACGGTAACCACATGGAAAGGATGATGGTTGGGATAGGCCCATTTCCAGAAAGGAGAGATCCACACTTTCCAAACTTCAAGGCTGGAGTGGCTCCCCTCTGGCAGGGCAGGAGGCCTGATCCAGGAGATGTGAGTCCCAACATGCCTCAGCTCCCAGCCTGCAGCACTCCTGTCCGCATCCCTGCTGTCTGAGCTCTCAAATCCTTCCACATTCCGAGCTTAATCCACCCTCAGCAGCACTTGCTGCTCCAGCCAAAGGCCTTTCTGACCCTCAGGAGCACATCATGGCAGAGTACGTGGCTGTCCCACTCCCACCACTGGCACTGGGAGCCCCAGGCTCCTCCTCCACCATCGCTGCTGCAGCAAGACAATGGTCTGCAGCCAGGGTCAGGTGTGAACACTGCTGTCATGTACAAAAAGCCACCACTGAAGGCCCACACAGGGAGCAGAAAGGGTGCCAGAAAACCACAGTTGAGCTCATTGACCTGCCAAAAATGATGGTCTCTGCAGTCAGTAGGCAGCTGTGGTGGGCAGCTTATCAGCATGTTGCTGATTAAATAGCTCTAGCTGAGTACAGTCTGAGCCTACCAATGTGGTGTGTGCAGCTGTGAAAGAGAGTGGGGCCACAAAATACTGCTGTCTTGTACCACAAGCCTG
>NW_008688467.1:0-8104 GCF_000695815.1 Acanthisitta chloris | reverse complement strand
AGGACTCTGCTTGATCGCTTGTAACATATGAGTTGAAGTGATGTGGAAGAAATATGCCTATATCCATTAGCACAGGAATCCTCCCCATAGGTTGTGGGAAGGTTGCCCCTTGTACAAGGCAGGTCGTGTTCTTGGAGACATCATGAAGATGTTCTCAGTTCCTCCCTGTGAGCTGAGCAGCCAGTGTGGCTGCAGGGACTGCAGGCACTACAGTGGTGTTTTCCAGCACAAGGCCATGCAGGAGGCTGAGAAGGGAAACCATATTGCTGGAAGTGCTGCTGAAGCCACAGATGGTGAAGAAACCACATAACCAAAAGCCTTGAGAAAACATCCTGATCCCCTCCCCCTGCAACCAGGAGCCACCACTGTTCATAGCAGATTTTATTCTGTGAGCTTGTCCAGACCCAGGGGCTTCTTCTCCTCGGCAAAACCCAGCAGGGACACTCTGCCCCCCAAAACCACTCCCAGAATCTCAGCTCCCAGCTGAAAAGCACCTAGACAGCCCTATGTCATGGTCTTTCCTACACTGCCCCAAAGTGTGATGGAGCTGAGAGGATACCAGGAAGGACCTGTGGGTGCCAGTATGAAGGTGGCATTGTGGGGACTGAGGTTTGTCCATTTTTTCCTGATCTCCCTGCTATAAATGAACCTAAGAGCTGAAGGGCAGCTTTGTCCCTGTTCCCCCAATGTCTTCCTGTAGGTTTTTAGACAAGACATTGAGTCTCTTGATCCCGGGGAGGATAATCACTTCCATGGTTGTTGGCAAGGGTAGGAGCTGGCTGCCCTCAGTGCTCAGTAGCTTGAGGCTGAGCATTTGCTCCATTCCCTTGGTGAGAGGAGGAATTATTTACTAGGGAAAAGATCCTCATTACAGCTGGAACATATCCCAGGGACCAGTGACCTCAAGAAAAAGCAAATTTGGTGATGAAACCAAGAGCAGAGGTGAAAAGGCCAGTCTGGTGATGGGTCTGAGGCCAAGCCGGTCGGTGCTGGTGGATCTGCCACCAGGCTCAGCAGTGCTGGGGGAGCAGGTCCCCCCAGAGCAGCCTGTGTGGCATGGGGCTCCTGCCCCTGCCCCAGCCCTGCTGCTCTGCAAACAGGAAGCTGGCAAGCAGCTGCTGAATAAGTCATTTTGGGGAGTTTGTACCAAACTGGCTTTCAACTCCTGAATGTGTAGGAAGGAAAAAGCCGTGAATACGCCTTTGTGACCAAGTTTGGCACCAGCCACACTCTGCAAGAGGGACAAGAATGTGGCCATTTAGAGGGGATTCAGCTGCCCTTTAAGAAATGAAACGATCCCTTCCCTTTCCTGCAAGGCTTTATTCCGGGGAGAATAGGAACGAGACAGTGAGCAGCTTCTTCCTCCTGCTGGCACTGAGGGCTGTGATCCAAACCGTGGATGTCAGAGCACAGGAGACACCCCACTCTAGGGAAGCTGCACAGCCCAGCCATGACCTGCTGGTCCTGTCTGCTGCAGGGGGAATCATACTGGGGCAGCAAAGCTCCAGATCTGCCTTTTCCTGGATTATCATGTGTGCTCTTAGGTGATTCTGCTGGGACTCCAGCAAAATATCTGTCCATCTCCTCCACAGGGCTCAGAGAGGTTTGGAAATCAAGCAATTAGGAAGGTTTTACCCTTTTCTGAAACAATTCCCCACCCAGTTTTTGAGAAGTCAAACATGTCCAAGGCTTTGAGGGGTTTGGTGTTTTGTTTGGGTTGTTTTTTTTTTGGAAGGGTTCAGCTGTTTTGTACAGCTCTTTCCTTTGTGGACAACTTGAAATCCAGGGACTTTGTAGCAATCTGGAATGAAGATACACTGTTCTATCAAATCCTTTGGGATGCTGGCTGCCTGCTTTGTGTCTAGCTGCAAGTTTGACTAAATTCACTGGTTCCTTCTGTCACATGCAGTGACAGAGGGAACAGGTCTCTGGGGCAGCCAGTCTGCCTTAGCCAAAGCTCCAAGAGAAAAGCTTGGTCACACATAGACCCAAAAGTTTTCCAAAGAGTGACTTAGGAGTTTTCTGAATGACTGCCTTCAGGACCTCACAAGTCCTGAAGCAGCAGGAAGCTCCAGATGATTTCAAAACGCTTCACGTGCCAGGAAAAAGGAAAAACAAGCAAGGCAGATATTAGTAGATTGGCTAGTGCTAAGCCATATTGCTCCACTGGGATCATTTGCTCCATGTGTGGACTTTGTGTAAGAAATGCTTGTAATAAATGTAATACATGCAGGGGGCTTGGGTGGGAGTCAAGATTAATAGTTGCTATCTTCTGGGGTTTCATTCCTTTCTTGCCTTCCCCTGGTTCAGCATCTTACGACAATCATAAACAGAATGCTAGTTAAAAAACTTTGCTGGCAGCTTCCTCTTTCTACCCTGTCCTGCAGAAGGTCTGGAAAGGCAGAGACAGCTCCACCAGAGCTTCCTCACCTAAGGTCAGCCACAGCTTCTTTAGTTCCTGCACCAGTTCTGCTGGAAAACAGGAGCTTTTACAGCTCAGTGTGTTTTGACAGATGTTTGTAGGCTCACTGCTGATGGGGTTACAGTACAAATAATCCTTCTGTTCCTGTTTGCATTAGCACTAGTGTTTGGTGTACACCACGGTGTCCCGCACTGCATCCTTAGGAGAGGGGAGGGGCAGAGAAACTGGAGAGCCCAGTGAAGGACCACTGGGATGGCTGGGGCTGGGGAGGAGAGCTGAGAGAGTGGCTTTGCTCACCCTGGAGAGTGAGGTGGAGCAGAGTGAAACCCACATTGCACAGCCCAGGGGGTGACAGGGACCCTGCAAGGGCAGGAGGCCACAGGAGTGACAACTGTCTGCACACAAAGACAGGGCTTATCCCTGTGGGAATGGCCCAGCCCTGGGACAGGATCCAGTGAGGTGGTGGGATGGAGGTCCCACTTCAAAACTCAATGGGAAGGCCACACTCTAGACATGCCAGAGCTCATAAAGACCATTAGAAACTGGTAATTCTCTCCTCTTCCTTGGCTCCTGTTTCAACCTGAAAAATCAAGAATAGCGGAGAAGAACCAAACCAGCAAAGCAGTGACAGACCAGGAAGAGGAGACACCTTCCCAGCTGTACCTTTTCCCAATTATCAGGCAGCACAGGGTGACCAACAAAGTTTAGACCAGAACCCATGGAATCAGATTCTTTGGAGTAGTTTTTGCACTAAATGTTACTGTTATTTAAATCTAACTACAGCATGACATGGTAAAATTAGCTACTGCTGGAGGGTGGATCTGTGTTACTGAAACAGAGAGCATTGATTTTACTTTGAAATCTCAGCCTATTACTTTGTTACTTGGCTATGCCAGAACTATTCTTAAAGATTTGTGTAAAGATTTGCTGGATTTACACCAAGCCCTGTTATTTTAGCTGAGCAAGTCCTTTACAAGCTTGTTGTCAGTAACTGAATGTTTTTTTTCTCCAGTTTCTGAGTTCTTATTTTTACAGTAAGATAACATAACTTTGCTTTTTCTTCAAAAAGGTAGCTTATTGCTGACAGACCAACCAAAATTCCTTGGCTCTTTTATGAACTCCTTCAGTTCATTTATGAGTAACTGAACTGGAAATCTTTTATTTATGTTAAATTCAATTCCCTCTGAGCTAATACAGGAACTTAGGAGATGGTGAACTGCACTGTGGCTAATGCTGGGTTTGAGTTCCTTTCTGTGATGCTCCTCTGTTTGAACTGAACTGGATCACTCATTGTTCCCATTTCTGAATATTCTCCTTCAAGGCTTGTCCCCTGCAGCAGCTTAGAAGCCACCTGGGCTAGCCTGAAGGCTGCACTTACTGCCTGCAGGCTACCAAACTCTGCTTGTTCACTCAACATCATTTTGCACAGTGCTTTGAGGATGGGCTCGTTTGGCCTTTGCAAGCTGATGTACATATTCCTACCTCTTGTGCTCCTCCTCTTCATCAACAGGAGTGACTCTCAGGACTGGAATCAAGTGTGACACCAGTACCCAGCCCTGGTAGGGGGACAAGCAAGGACCCCACATACTACCCCAACATTCAGCTGCCATGGAGCTCACACTCCTCAGGGCTCATTTTGTTCTTCTGGCACCCATTCCCCGTTAGCAGAAGTTGGACATTTACATCAAAGTCCCTTTTCCAAACCCAAGCACCCCAGAAGTACAGATCACCAACTAAAAGGTAATTTGTGCAATTTGGAATCTTCCAGGCCTGCATTCCAACAGTGAGGCTGGATCACACCCTTGGCCACTTCACTCCGTACTTGACTGCTTTATAAGAGTCCTCGTGTGCCTCTTGGAAATAAATCTGTCCAGTTTTGAAATTCTGAAGCAATATTTATTTCATCTCTTGCCAAGAGTGGATTGGAAAATGATAAGAGTCTTTCAGGCTACATAACAGATATTTTGGGAGTTTCATCTTACTTCTTCCCTGACATTTTTATTCTTTCCATATGAAACACCCATATATGTATCTGTTATACATATATATGTTAAAAGCTCCTTTCTGTGTTGAAGTAAACTAGGGAAAAGGAAGCTATTTTTGCTAAGTGACATTTCCTAAATATTTTGGAAATCAAAGCCTCCTTTACATATGCTTTTTGTTTCTTCATTTTTCAGTCAATTCCCTTAATGGGTTGACCAAAATGAAAATTGCCATTTTGATCCAAGTGGATTTTCTGGGTGAAATACAGTTGAAAATAAATATTTCCATAAGGGCTAGCCATGAAATCTAGTTGTATATCATTTCCACTCCTCCACCTCCTCCTGGCACTGCAAACACACACATTCCCTGTGGCTAGAGCTAGGAATGATCAATTGCAATTAATCTGGGCAGAAAATGAAGGGGTTGAGTTTTGATGTGATTTCTTCATGCTCTGCTGGGCAGCAGCTCCTGCGGCTGTGAGCAGTCTGGGGTACCCCCACCTCCCCAGATCCTCAGCATTTTGGCTCCTTTCCCTCCTCATCTCCTGGTTTTGGTCCCCAGCTCCACATGGACTTGCCGAACATGCCTGTGAAGTGAATTACCTGTCCTGGATTGAGCTGAATAAGCTACAGACTAGGATGCTGGGGCTTGGTTTTATTTTTGGACCCCTTCCATGGGCTTAACCCCCCATCCCTGCTCTGTGTGCTGCCCTGCTGCCAGCCCAGCCCATGGCACATCCAGCACCTCACCAGGTGCATAGAACTGCTGGCTAAAGTCACCTCCTTGCCACTGCGTGATCCTGCATAATAACTGCACTGTCTGCTGGTGCCTGAGGGTGACAGAGGCTTCAAAGGACTTTCTGCCCAGAGATAGGTTTTTGAACTTAATGTAAATTGAGTGGATTATAGGAAATTCAAGTTGCAACATAGCTGCTTGTTAATAGAAGTTTGCGGGTTCTTTCGAAAGAAAAAGGCATTTCATTTGCACTCCAAAAAATGTCAATAGTTGTTTTTTTTTCTCCGGGTCACTAGCACCATTCCAGCTTGGCATCCAATCTGGAGGCATCTGTACTCCAAGCATTTTGCACCAACACTCCTGTGGTGTGTGAGAAAGGGCACTGCTTGGGCTGGGTGCTCAGAGCAGCCTGTGCTGCTCTTCCTGGGGCAGAAAGCAGCAGAAAGCAGGAGCTGGAGGGTGGTGAGGAAGAGAAGGAAATATTTCTGTAGCAGCTCTGATGAACAGATCCCACAGTACCAACCCCACTTCTCCTGTCCACAGGGCTGGGGATGAAAACCTGACCAGCTGCTGGTACCCAGGAACCTGGTTTGTTCCCCAACAAGGTGAAGCAGGTCTGCTGATCTACCCTGGAAAGGCATTCCCCAAAGGGAATCCCCATCCTCTTGATCCTGGCAGTTCCCTCTCTGGCTCCCAGCCAGGCCACCTGCATTTGAAACTCCGTGGGACTTCGCTTGGGTTTCTGTGTTATTAATCCTCCCCAGAAGAAATCCCAGGCCTTTCTGGACTTCTTCCCTGTTTGCTAGGACAGCTGCCAGGGCTGTGCTGCTGCTTCATGTCAGCACAGGAGGCACTGCAAAGCCTACAGATTTCCAGAGGGCAAGGGGAACTCTGTTTTCCCCGTGAAGGCTGTGATCTGATGCTCTGTTGTGCTTGCCAGATACCAGGATGTTTTCTTGGCCTAAACCCTGAAAAAAACACTTCAAAATCATATCATCTGTCTAGGTAACCAGTAAACCAGACCTGTGTGCTCCTGCTGTGTCCCAGCTGTCCTCACAGAACCGTTAGGCAAGGCACACAGGCTGTGAGAAGGTAAGGGGCTGTGCTGGTATTGCACAGCTCCCTGGGACCACATATCCAGCAGTGGCCAAAAGAACAGCCCAACACCACTGTTTGCCTGCTTGGATATGTCCTCAATACATCCCCATTTAACCCTGGTGACACAGGGTCAGTGCTCCAGTGGTCCACAGGTGCATGCAGGAGGGGATGCTGATGGACATGAGGTGTGGAACAGTGCAGTACCTGTAGGCTGTTCTGCACCACTCCTGCCTGTAAGTGGGCAGATTTGAGGCTCACCAGGCTTTGAAGCAGTTTTGTCAAGCTGCAGCAGTAAAAGTGCTGCACTTCACATGCTGATGGGTATCTATTGCATTGGGTCTTAGGCCAGATCACAGTTTCTCATGGGTTTCAAGCAGAAGGGAGGAAATTCCACTTTCCAGCAGAGAAGAACGAAGCAAATTCATGTAATCACAAGTTTATGTTAAACTAACAAGCACCAGGAAAGAGCTCTCCTTCAGCTGGTCCTCAGAGGCCACGTTTCAACCAGAAGTACTCCCTGAAAGCACTCGTGAGGGAGAAAACAAACAAGGCTGTTGGGCTGGATGACCTGCTCCAGGCCCAGACTTGTGGGTCCCCAGCACCAAACTGCTGCTCTGCATTACCTCATGCTTGAGCAGTCAGAACTGGCCTTTAGTCACCTTATTCCATTTATTTTAGGCTAAGAGGACTCAGTGCACTGAAGGAGAAACACCCTGGCTGTGGTGGCAGCAAGGAAGGTGTATTGTAGATTTTATGGAACTAAGTGGAGATGCCTGCAGTCTGTGTAGAAGAATCCCACCCCACAGACCCAGGGGGGCTGGGCAGGGAAGCACTGGGGGAATGAGAGTTTGTGGGATGGGTGAGCAGTGCTGTCTGCAAGAGTATTGTGCAGGAGTGGGAAATCATGTTTCAGTGACAGAGCTTTGCTTTTCTTGCAAAATGCACATCCTGTTGGCAGGAGGCAAAGAACGAGCCAGGCTGGGTTGGAGTTACACTCCAGCTCCAGAGCATTCCTCCCGGGAGATGCTCAAGGGCCCTGCAAGTTCATCTCTGCTCCGTTGCATTACTGGACACTTCTTTTCCTTGTTTATGCGGTAGAAACATCTGAAAATAATTTGTGCCTGTTAAGCTTCGTGGCCCGTCAGGGTTCTGCGTGCAGTTTGGTCTCCACCTCAGCCAGGACTAGCAGGGGCTGCCGTGTTTGCTCGTCAGCTAACGAGGCACGATGCAGGGAGCAGGGCTCTCTGGGGGCTGCCTTGGACGCGTGGCTGCCGCCGCGCGTGGGCACCGGACGATGAGCTCACCCCGCTCACCAGAGCGGCAGGGAGGGCCCGGGGAGAGGGTAAAGAACGTGCATCCCCCCACTTATTACTAATACTGAAGGCATCTGCAGCTGTGGGTTGGGGACCTGCTGAAGAGGCCTTGGTGGAGCTCCAGCAAAGCTCTGCGTGAGCAATACATGCTGACCAATGCTCCGGAGAGGATGGATGGGGAAATCTTCGGCAGCAATCCCAGGACAAAGGCGAGCATGGCTGAGCAATCGAGGTGGGAGGATGCCCTTCAGAAGGGGAATATGTTTAAGCTGGGAGAAAAGGAACTGCTTAGGGAAGGGATGATACGCTAACCACATGGTTGGAGGAGGAGGTGTGAAGAACGTGATGGGAAACACAGCACTAAGTGTGGGGGAAATGGGGCAAAGAGAAGGTAAAGCACAGTGAAACAGCAAAGAAAGGGGCAGCCCAGTGTGTGCGAGGCTCAGCGGGGAAAGCTCCCGCGGGGGACAGCAGGGTCAGGGTCTGGAAACCCTAGCTGAGCACGGGAACCGCTCCGGGCACGGCAGAGCTCACAGCAGCCGCAGAAACTCCG
>NW_008688466.1:82167-104778 GCF_000695815.1 Acanthisitta chloris | reverse complement strand
AAAAAAAAAAAAAAAAAAGCTCTGCAGCTCTGCAGTGAGTATTTCAGTTTGGAATCTTTCTCCTTCACATGAACCTATGCTTTAAATGTATAAAAGATGTAAACAGATTAAAGAAAAACAAACAAACAAACAAATCCACCCAAAACCTCTCCAATCTTACAGAAATTCTATTAGCTGCAAAAACTCCAGGAAATACTTTTGGCTGTATTTTCAAAGGACATTGAGTTGCTTTCATTGCTTCTGAGTGTACTTGAGGCCTCTCCTCCATTCAGAACCTGCAAACCCAGTTTTACACTATAACTTTAAAGGACCTTTAGACAACATATTGGCAGCTACCAGAATCAGCAGCACAGTTTGTTTACTTTTGCTTAGCTATGACAGCAATGGTTTTAACTTCTGCTCCACAATCCTCAGAGATATGGGGCCAGGAGGGAGGAAGGAAAGAAGAGCAAGAAAGGGCAATCATGGACTTCTGACAGTTGTTGGACCTCTTGCAAGTGTTATTAAAACCCAATGAACACCATCATTTGCTGCAACATGCTTCCAATTTGTTATGAAAAAAACTCAAATTTTTTTACAAGAGTAAGAGGTTTTTCATCTGGCATAAATTTCTTGTAAGGATACAACAAAAAGAGTTTCTGGCTTGGAAACATTGCACATTGAGATCCAATAAGCTTGATGCAGGGCTGTTGCATTTACTTTTTTTGACATTTCCTTTTCTTAGAATAACACCAGTGAAAAGTATGTGAGTGGTGTCTAATAGTTCTTTTATTTCCAAGATAAAAACTAGAACAGGCACAGTTAGATACCAGGTTTATTTTATTTAAAAAAGCAAAACTCTTCCCCCCCAAAAAAACCCCAAAACCAAAACCAAACCAGCAACAAAACCCCCCAAAAAACTCAAAAAATCCAAAACAAACCCAGAAGAAAAAGCTACATAGCAATTACAAAACATTAGAAAGTCTGTAACTTGCATGGCATATTCTGCCAACAAGCAATATCAGCAATTATTTTCACATTCCGATGTACACCAAATCAAAGTCATTAGCTTAATGTTGCTTGAATTCAATTCCTATCAATGGCCTTGGCAAAAAGCAAGGAAAATCAATGTGTTAAGCTAATCTAACTCCAAGACTTCTGATATTCTAGGCAACTGAATACTGCAAACAGCAGTAAAAAGGGACTCACTTATTTTCACCCTTACCTGTATATCCTTACTTTTGCCAGGATAGCAAAAAACTTAGCAATATCTAAAGGTCTGTGTTAAGTTAATATTGATTTACTAAGCTTTTTTTTTTCTTATTTACAGATAGCTTTCATAGACAGGTAGGCATCAGCTTTTTACTTCTAACTCAATAAACTGGAGACAAAATTAGAACAGGATGAGAAATTTAACATTTAGTTTATTATGTAAAATGAATAAGAAAGATCGGTGAGACTAAGTGCTAAAAGCAATTACGTGCAACATTGAATGGACAGTATAAAAATTAAGGCTTTTTTTAGTTGCAAATTTTCATTCATTGTTTCTGGCCTCTTCTAAGATTAATGTTTCCTACAAACATCCTTTTAAAGGTAAAATATAGATAACTACTCCCTGAGCATATGTCCCACTATCATCCCACTAAGAAAACAGGAATGACCCAGGCCATGCAGCCAGGGTGAGACCAGTGAAGGGTTACGCCACAATTTTGTGTGCCAGCAAAATGGATTATCATCAGAGTTCAGTATAAAATGAGAGTGCAAACACTTTGTAGGCAGAGGTCACTGTGATTAAGGAACCCAAGTTGCTTCAACACAGGTAGTCACCCATAGATTGTAACAACATATTCTCCATTGCAAAGCTGCAATCAAATTCTGTTTTGCTTCCAGGCTTTCAGAGCTCATATCCCAACAGTGCAGGATTTTGCACTAGCATAGGAAGAGGCATTTCTATATCAAATGTGCAAAAGCAACTGTGAAAAGAAAAAAAAAAGAGATTAACTTGTGCAAACAGTGCAATCTTCTCCTGTATTTCAAATAACTATCAATGATTATTGATGAAGCCTTTAATTTAAAAGTAATAATGGTGAAACACAAAGAGATTAGTTCAGCTGATGCTGAGTATCTGAACAGTCAAACATGGCAATAAACAAGTTACATGTTTTGCATTAAAACTTTTTTTTTATTTCTAATATACTAGTCTATTAATTTAGAGATATATATCAAAGAATAGAGCTAGCCAAGTGAAGAAATACGAAGTGTCTTCTGAAGGAACTTATACTAGTAGACTGGCTCCTCAAAAACAAAAATTTGTATTGGAAAGTCTTTTTACATACAGAGAGGAGACCATTTTATATCATCTACAGGACCCAAGTTCCAGCAACATATAAAAATGAAAGAAGATTTTCTACAAGAAGATTAATTTGATCAATTTTGGAGCCTAATCTTTCTGGCAAATGAAAAAAATGAAAAATTTTATGTTGTACACAGACGTTAATTCTCGTTTATTAAATAATCAGTAATTTTAAGTAACTTTAAATTAGTTTCTTCCCTATATAGTCTTTCTCTTCTTTCAAAAATTCTCCAACACTTCTTAAATTAGTTCATCCCAATTTATTTTTTGACTGCACTTTCCATTGTGACAAATGGATTCTGTTTCCAAAGACAATGCTTTGCTTTGCATAGACTTCATGTTAAAAAGACTTCTCAGTTTTCCAACCAAACATCATATCTTAAGACTTCAATAAATATAAAAAGATATCTACTTGCTGAAATATTCAGTTGAGGGTTTGTTTCTTCTGGTGATCTGGCTTCTCTAAATCAAAAGATAAGCTCTTTCTAAAATTTGGGATGCTTAACTGCTGAAGCAAAGTTTTGATCTAGGTAGTTCTTTCTGCTTTACATACACTTTTTAAGCTTTAAAATGACTTTCCATATTATACTTAAGAAAATAACCTAAAATAATTTGGAGACAATATTACAATAATATCACAAAATGGCATCAAAACAAAATCTCTTCAGGATAATGGTGTTTATATGATTGTAATTTTAAATTTACAAAGACAAGTGTAAACAGTCAGTATACATATTTCTGCTTTTGTTCCTATGTGAGAAGGCAAGAATAAATCAAATTCCACTTTATAGTTTATGGGCCTGTCTCCATTTTGTTTATCATGATCTTCTGGCATCCTTTACTGCCAAGAAGGTTTTTTTGTGAAGGTACTGTAAGTATTTACGTAATGTAACCTATCACACATTTTGATATCCTGCATGCACCTTCTTTGGGTTGCAAAAGAGTTTACTAGTAGTTCTTTCATGTTAAATTTTTGGCATGCTGGTGTAAACAGGTGTGACAGATATGATGAAGTTTGGATGTTAAAGCAATACTCTTTCCAGCAGAAAAAAGGGCTCCTGTGGACTTGTAGGCTGCCAAAAGTGGCATTTGCTGCCTTGTTAGCTGTCATATCACCTTGTGAGCAGGAATAATGCCATCTAAGCAGATGGTTATAATCCAGATTGATGGACAATGATTATGTATTTACAATAGGGGATGTTGAACATTTCACTCTCTTGAGCCAGGAGGATCCATCCATTTAGTGCTCTCACGCATAAGATTAAGCAGATAAGGTTTCCTTTATGCTTCATCTCACTGCTGCTGTGGATCAATCTCTTTGCCACTGTGTTCTTTTTCACAGCCAATGTTATCCGCTGGCATTACAGTTAAATGCACCAGGTAGCATACTAAGGAGTAATAACTTGAATTACAGAAATAAAAAAAATTATGAAAGGCAAACAAAGTATTGGTTTATTTTATATTTCCACAAGATGGCCATAAATTAAGCAAAAACACAACTTACTTGCAGAAAGCATTCTAATTTAATAACATTTCAATATATTGGCATGTCACAAGTGAGAACTACAGAAGAAAGTGTCAAAAATATAATCAGGGATGTATAAAAATGACCACATTGTAAAGATCAGCTCATCTGGTTTTTCTAGGTCTTGGTGGTGCACATATATATCTGCTTGTATTAGTATTCATTTTTGTCTCTTAAGTGAGTTTGAAGTCACTTCAATAATTCAGAAAGATTTAAAAATTAAAGGAAAGCTACTGAAGGCATGGACATCTGAAAGGCTGGTTCAGGAACATGTGGAATGGCCTTTAAGCTTCACCATCAATGTACTTTTTTGTAGTACATGAGAAATTACTTCCTCTGGCAGCTCTCTACAGAAGCAAATATGACTAATGTTATTGATATATGAAGAGAAGGGAAGAAGTATAAGAAGAAAGAAAACAAAATGTGACCAAGAAAGCTAACATACTCTGTGTTGTGCTGCATTCAAGAACTTGCCAGAATACTAAAGGAGAGTCATACAAAATTTGGAAAACCAATGCTATATCTTCAAAAAGAAACAACAACCCACATTTAAAATTGCCAGCAAGAGTTCCATTAACATCATTGATGGTAGACTTGATAAGATCATTAATATTACTGGGATAAGCATCTAAAGGATCAAAACTAAAGTGCATAGATCTACTATTTATTAGCAGGGGAAAAAAAAGAGAAGAAAATTTTAGCATGCAATAGGCTTTGCTTACTGTCTGCAGTGAAGAAAGGAAAAGACAAGACAATATCTTGATTGCGTTGTATTTCAAGGACAAGAGTGATTAAACATCACAGCCAAGAACAAAGGAGTCAATAATGTCTCAGGAAGAAAATTAGATCTGTTTTCACCATGTTGGCTTTCTGGGACTGAGAGTGAGATACTACAGACCAATAAAATATGAGAATGGACAGGAGGAATATGAAAGGTTGATAAATTTAAGATTAAATTGGTTAGAAATTTAGTTTAAATCCATATAAGCAATTGGGCTCATTCGGGGAGGACTTGCAGAATAAAAGGAGACTGCAAATAATTGATATAAAGTTTAAAAAAAGGAACTAAAGAAAGACAGAATAAAAAAATCAGAGAGCACAGGATATGTTTGAGGAAAAAGCAATGATTTTATTGAAAATGCAGAGAATTAGAATTGATTATATTCTTAGAAGCCTTCATGGAAATAAGCCACTTGAGACATTGACAAGGTAAGTTTACTGACATAAACACAGAGATAAGTTTGTCTTGATCATTAAATAGTGACTACTTTGTAATTAACCAGTAATATCAGTAACCTCAGCAGACACGTTTTCTTGACTGTTTTGGCTGGATGAATAGTAGCTGTAAAAATGTAGCAATATATTTTGAAATATATGGGACATGGAATATGGAGAATAAATTTTCCTTCAGTTTTGCTTTTAGACTCTGCATTGTTTAGTTTTATTTTTAAACTGTGTGGAACAGATCTACATGAAAAGATATAGTAGATATCAGTCCAATGTAGATTCACAAGAATACAAAGAAGTGGAACTATAGCTTGTAAATTTGCAAGTAACAACAAAGCACAGTGAAGAACATCTTGGCTTTCTAACATTCATGTCATATTAGATTATTCTGAGAAAGTGACGTTCCACAGAACAGAGTCTAGTAAGAGTTCTCTGTTTTAAACTCCAATATAACTCCCAAATAGTATCCTTTAATCATTGCTTCACCACATCAAAACTGATATTTATGAGATACTTTGCTTGTAAGAGAAGAGGAAGAATTGGTTTAAGGGTGCTTTCTTTATGTTTTTAGTCACTTTGAGGTTACTCTCTGGTTTAAAATTACTCACACTGAGGAAGGCATCTCTGACTGATGCAATTGCAGTTCCAGGACACTTTCATTTGCCTGTAGACAAAGCACAGTAGTGTTTTTCTAACCATATCTGCTGCACTGTGAGGTGAGTGGGGAGGGAGCTGAGAGAGAGTGCAGGGTCCTTTCTTGGTCTCTGTGAGAAAGGTCTGGAAATAAAAGGCTTGATAGAATAGCTGATTTCATAAGACAGAATAAGAGGAATACAGATAATAAATCTTCAGATGTTGAGGACTTTGCATTCATGCAGCACCAGATGGAGCCCAGATGGATTCTTCTCAAGGTGTGAGGCACAGATACTGTCCATGGAGAGAGGTTCTTTCTTTTTGTTCATTCAAGCTATTATATACTATTTCTTAGAATACCACTACTCTATTCAAAAAGGTGTTCACATGAGAACTTTTTCCTGCAACTGCATGCACAAGTGAAAGCTGCCTGCAGGCTCCTCTGGTCAGGTGGGCTGACTGAGTTTATCCTGCAACCAAGGAGTCTGTGCAGTGCAATGCAACACACTACACACCAGCGTCTGCTGAGGCTAGCTGTTTTGTGGCTCAGAGTCCTTGATGCACAGTGGTCTCCTGATAAGGATCACTAAATTCCAGCCATCCATCTGCATACAGTTTATCTTTTCTTATGATATGATAAAGTACAAATCATATGAATAACATACAGACTTCTAAAGTCCTGAGTACAAGGCCCAAAAGAGCAGGCATCACCTGTTCAAGACCACTATGTTCCTCAAATACAGTATGTTCTGCAAGTCTCCCAATGTACCATAGGAATATACTATACAATTAGTGTAGATAAAAATAATTATTATTCTAAGATACATAGATCTGTATAGTACACTTACACACACATATACACAGAAAATCTCCCAGCAGACAAGAGGAAATACATTAAAGAAGGTTCAAACATTCAAAAAAAAATGCTCATCTGCTAAGATCTGCTCCTTTTTCCTGTTTCTGATCAAACTCCTCTAAATTCAACAGAAGATACTATTGTTTTTAACTGTCTGCAAGTTGTGAGTGTATTTTGAAGAATCTCTAGTAAAATAACTTTCTATTTGATCCTCTTTTTTAATACTCTATTTCTCGCTAGTATAGCTCAAGAGTGTTTTTAATTGGAAATGTTATCCTCACAGAGATTTCTGATATGGATGTTATCAGAAAAAGTCATTAATAGCAAAAATGATGAAAGCATCTCAAGGTTAGAACATGCAGAAGACAGGGTGATGTTCAATCTGTTCTTAGTAGTTTTTAATCCGCCGATACCCAATAGGTGGAAGAACAGATATCTACTAGCAGCTAAACTGCTACTTATTGGTGTTGAGGAATACATCTAGTGCAGGTAGCTCAGTTTGCAAGCTGCAGTTCAAGATGCGGATTGAGCTCTGCCAGGAGACACAGCAGGAGTGGAAGACTTGGGAAGACGCGTGAGACTTATGTGATAGTAGACTGCGAGGGGATGAAAGCCCAGAGGGGCCTTTCTAGTTGGTGGTCACTCCTCAGAGGCACCAGCTTAGGCTGTTTCTGTGTTACTGAGGCATGAATAAATTGCTTTATCAAATGAGAACTCTGAGACTCTGCCATGGGAAACCTGAGGTCAAAGCAGTAAGAAAACCTGATATCACTGTGTGGGGGTGTGTGCAGGGAGTCAAACACAGACCTGTCAGCTCTCTGGAGCCTCCACTGTGAAGGGACTTTGGTGGCAGCAGTGAAAGTTTCTGGGATTGGGAGTGACTGCCAGAGAGACTCATGAATGGCCAGACTCGGAAGTTTCCTTAGCACACGGTAGAAGGAGAGGTCTATGTATCATTTACATGGGGGCTGCTGAATATAGTCTATACAATAAAAGTAAGGTGTTTATATCAGAGTACAAAGCTCCATGTGAGAGCTCCTCTGTAACTGAAGACAAAAACTTGGATATAATCACATTCAAGTAAATGCCTGAGGCAACTTTGCCTGAATGTTTTAATCAAGAAATAAGACAAGATGTGCAGTGGAATCTTGAGCAACAGGAAGAAGGTGGAGGTTTTAGAATCCTACAATAATAGAATGGCTTGTGTTGGAAGGGAATGTAAAGATAGCCTGTTTCCAAATCCCTGCCATCAGGCTGCTTGAAGCCTTATCCAAGCTGGCCTTGAATACCTCCAGGAATGGGGAGTCTACAACTGCTCTGGGCAACCAATGCCAGTGCCTCATGAACCTTATACTTCATAATATCTAAGTTAAATCTATCCTCCTTCAGTTTATGGCTATTCCCCATGACCTGTTACTACATGCCATTGTGAAAAGTCCTCTACAGACTTCTTGCAGCCCCCTTTAGGTACTGGAAGGCTGCTAGAAGGTCTTCCTGATGCCTTCTCCAGGTTGAACAGCCCCAACACTCATCCTGTTTTCATAGGAGAGGGGCTTTGTCTCGCTGATCAACTTAGTGGCTTCCTCTGGACTCATTCCAATAGGTCAATGCCTTTCTGGTGTTGAGGATCCCAGAGCTGGATGCAGTACTCCAGGTGAAGTTTCACAAAATCAGAGTAGAGGGGCAGAATCCCCTCCCTTGACCTGCTGCTTTTGATGCAGCCCAGGACACGGTTGGCTCTCTGGTCTGCAAGCATGCATTGACAGCTCATGTTGAGCTTCTCATCCACAAATACATCCAAGTCTTTCTCCCCAGGTCTAGTCTCAATCCATTCTCTGCATCCCATGTATTTGTGCTTAGGATTTTAAGCAGAACAATGAGAGAGGAGCTGAATTGGTTATATAGGGTGGGCATTTTTGTTTACTTGCTTGCTTTGAGGAAACGTAAGAATTTTAACTTCATTAAGATTAAACTGAAGTCAGGAACATCTAAAAGGCAGGAAGAGATGGATGAGATACAACAAGGAGTGGAAGAAGACAAGGCATTATTAGAACCCTTAATTAGTAAAAAGAAAAATGTCTTTCCTCAGTGGAAACAAGAACCGTTAAGCTTTACCTTATATGAGGAATTAGTTATTACAATTCGTCAGAATTCTTGCTCCTGAAGCTGCTTAGGTTTTAAGCTTGCATTTAGCTGCTTGCAATATGGACCATTTTTTCTTCTGGCTTATTTATGCATTTTTTTATGACAAGCAATATTCTATTTATGCATTTTTTTATGACAAGCAAATAATATTTATATTTATTTAGCACTGAAGCAATTATGTGATGTGGGCTGATAAATACTAAAAGAATATTTATCAAAAGAGGAATGAGAGGTACTAGGCTTGTTTTTGTGTCAGCACAAAGTATTTATTCTGTTTAAAATAACTATTTTTTGTCCCAGTCACTTGGGAAATCAGACCCAGCCACACACCAGTAGTTTCAATAACAATTCTAAGGAGAAAAAATATCTTTCTCTCTCTGATTAATATTTGCCAAAGAGAAAATAGACCATTTCAGACCATATTACAAGCTTTTTTTGAAAAATTTAAATATGTATAGACAGTAATTTGTCCTTTAGAAAAATTGCTTAAAAATTCTAGCTTACTTCTTAAGAGAGGTAGGTTTTGCTTCTCTTACAAACTGGACTAAGCATTATTCCACACAGAAAGATGACAGATGATCAGACACAGAAATACACTTAACACTTACTTCTCTCGAAGTAGGAATCAACAGATACCACTTTCAGTTTCTGACTGGCCCTGACAAAACGCTGTGGTTTTCTGTAATAAATTTTGTTTTAATTATGTCTTGAAATTTTCATAACAACTGATATGAAGATGCGACTAATTTTTATGAAAATAATTATCCCCAGTTTAGGTATGGTAGGAATAGTGGCAAAGTACATAATGCAAACTAATCACTTATGAATCCTTGATGCACAAATCCAGCATAACATTCCATTAAAACATAATGAACAGTTAGAAGAATCTTACTTGCTATGAATATTTGATTTGTCAAGTGCAATAACTGCAGCTAACATTGAAATATTTTTCTCAACTTCCTTTTATGGGAAAAACCTACCAAACAAACCAACCTTTTCTTTGTTTTTCACAAATTCAAGAGAAAAATCTTAAACTTTGGGACATGGGAGAACAAAAGAAGCTGATGTCTACTGTGTGTGCAGGTTTACACTCAATTAATTTGCTGTTTCAGGACTGTGATATTTAGAAATCTTTTTCTTTTCTTCTTAATTGAAATGCAAAGTACTATCTTATGTACTCTTAATAAGATTAAAGGATTCATCATTCCCTCCTGCCTAGCTGGGTAATTGTATAGTTGTATGTTAATTAGTTGTATGTCAGTGTTTGTGTCTTCCACAGGTTCTGCTGTGCTTACTTGGCTGAGAATTCTGTGTTTTGAGGTCTGAGGGGAGGAAATGGTTCACATAAAGTACTCATGTTTTACCCTAAACCTTAGAAGTAGCTAAAATGTTCTCAAGTATGTCAATTCATGCTTTTTCCTCATTTTCCTTAAGTCTGAGCAAGTAAACAAGCCTTTATGCAATGTAAAGGCAGGTTTTATATGTGCAAATAGAGAGACATGACTATATATTTTTTGTGGTTTCATATTGCTGTTATGATAGTGTAAGAACTACCAGTCTGTTAAAGCAGATCACTCTCTCATTTTAAGGGCTTTCTTCTTATATATTTACTCATGTTATATTCTTATATTTATACTCATGTGAATGACTTAAGTTTGATCAAAGACAACAAAAGTGGAGAATAAAAAATGGCCATAATTTCACAATGTATCCATTCTTTTAAAGTAGCCATAAACAGATATTAAGGGAAGACTAAGACAAGACTGAACATGTGTTATATTTCACCTTAGTTTCTCCAAAGTCCATATGGTTTCAGCTTAAATGAGGTCCCAAGTTAGGTTTATTTCAATTGGCACTGAAATTCAAATTTCACTGACAACTCAGGATTGAGTTTCAGAATCAATTCCAAACCTAAATACTGATTTATACACACTTCTACATTTTTTTCTATAGTTGCTATTTTGGATGACTTATTTTATATTTATATGACCATTTAAAATAGGGCTCATGATAGAAAGTGCTAAGCAATATGGCCACATTTCTGAAAACAGATAACTCTCTAGAAATTAAAATAAACATAGGGTAAATATCTTTATATTTAGGAATGTCACAAATGGAGTGCTCCGAGTTCATCTCTTGGGAAAATTCATTATTTACTCACCAAAACAAGGCAATTTGTACCTAGAATTTTAAAGTGAAACTGCTTGCTTATGTAATAGTGTTTCATAATGCTGAGCATTTAGTAAGAAAGAAAGAAATTAGGCATTGGAATATGTGTGCAGCTTTGGGCCCTACAATGCAAAAAGGATATAAAGCTATTAGAGAGCATTCAAAAAAGGGCAACAAAGATGGTGAAGGGCCTTGAGGGGAAGCCATATGAGGTGCAGTTCAGGTTGCTTTGTCTATTCAGCTTGGAGAAAAGGAGTCTAAGAGGAGACCTCATCACTATATGCAACTTCCTCAGGGGGGAAACTGGAGGGGCAAGCACCGACCTTTTCTTTCTGGCAACCAGTGACAGGACCCGAGGGAATAGTCTGAACTTGTGTCAGGAGAGGTTTAGGTTAAATGTTAGAAAAAGGTTCTTCACTCAAGGGCTGGTTGAGTCCAATTCTCCCCAGGGAATTGGACACAGCACCAAGCCTGACAGAGTTCAAGAAGCATTTGAACAATACACTTAGGCACATAGTGTGATTCTCAGAGATGTCCTATGCAGGGCCAAGAACTGGACTCAATGATCTTCATGGGTCCCTTCCAGCTCTGAATATTCTGTGATTCTGTGATTCTGTAATTAGTGTTTATCAGCTTTAGAAATCTGTCCTTTAAAAATAATCCATCAAAAGACTGGACTCAGTGGGGATCAAATGCCCCTTGAAACTAGTCATATACTTCCCATTTCTGCTTGTTTCTGTTTCTTTTCTCCATTTACATTATCTGCTTTCACCTCCTATATTTTCCTAAGGATTTTATGGTTTTATTTCTACTCCATTCTACTCTATTCTCCCATCCATAACCAGTGTTCAACATTTCTGTTCACTTTTCTACTCCTTTATGGGCTGAGTTATATTTCACTTTACCCATGGTGAGCAAATTCCTTTGAAGACAATGCTTATAAAATCAATTTAGATCTCTGCAAGCCTTGTCGGAGTACCAAAAAAACAAAAAAAAAAGAATAAAAAAAAATATATACAGAAGATTTAGCCTGTTCTTGGCAGAAAATTAATATCTGTTCAGCCAAATCCTGGACCTTCAAGAAGTGTTCTTGCATGAATGTTTCATCTGCAATTGGGAATATTTTTGTCCTAATGAGAAATTATTTTTGTAAGGATTTATTCTTGCAAGTAACTCAAGAGAAAATAGTACAAAGTAATATATAAAAAGAGTGATTTAAACTACATTGATTCATATGTGCATGGCATGAATTCAGAATGAAAGTGTTCACTTTCTAGTGTTGTTTAGCTAATTCAGGGATGAACAGTGGTATTAGAACAAAAGCATGTCTCCATGAAGAGGCATAGAGAAGTTTAAGTTATTCCAACTCTGTTCCACAGAATCACAGAATAATTTAGTTTGGGAAAGACCTCCAGGATCATTGAGTCCAATCTTTGAGTGATCACTACCTTTTCAACTAGACCATAGCACTAAGAACCATGACCACTCACTTCTTGAACACCACCAGGGATGATGACTTTAACGCCTCCATGGGCAGTTCATTCCAATGCTTAACTACCTGTTCAGTGAAGAAATTCTTCCTGATGTCCCACCTAAACCTCTCCTGGCACATCTTGAGACTATGTCTTGTCACTTGCTACCTGGAAGAAGAGGCCAACCCCCACCTCGGTACAATCTCTTTTAAAGCAGGTGATGAGAGTGATAAGCTCCCCCCCTGCCCAGATCCTCCTTTTCTAAAGGCTAAACACCCTCAACTCTCTCAGCTGCTCCTCATACAACCTGCTTTATAGACCCTTCCCCAGGTCCATTGCCCTTCTCTGGACATTCTTCAGCACCTCAATGTCTTTCTTGAAGTAAGGGGCCCAAAACTGGACATAGGATTTGAGGTGAGCCCTCACCAGTGCTGAGTACATGAGGAAAATCAATTTCCTTGTCCTGCTGATCACGCTATTTTTGATACAGGCCAGAATGCCATTGGCCTTCTTGGCCACTTGGGCACACTGTTGGCTCATGTTCAGCTGCTGTCAACCTGCAAATTCCAAATTTGCATGAGTTCCTACTACTAGAAACTGGTCAGGCAGTTGGACTAACTGACTGTTGTAGGTCACTTCCAACTGAAATAGCCTATTCTAAACTGCATAGTCATATCAGTGTGATATCATGTCACTCTTCTGTATCTGTCCTGTCTCTGAATAATTCAATATGTAGAGGAAAGAAGTAAAAAGTTAAGCGTAGTGAAAATCTTGCAACAGGATGAGTATAGATGACATTTATATTCATGGTGCCAAAAAGGTATATACAGTATAAAGGTATAAAGGTGAAGTGAGCAACTTGGGGCCCCCACTGCCAACAGCATGATTTGGGACCCCCACCACTAGAAGAACAGCTTGGGACCCCCACCATCGAGAAGCCCAGGGTGAAGAAGGACCAACAGGACACAGCTGGATCCATGGGTGGTGAATAGCTCTCCTTTCTGTGTCTCTCCCCCCCTCTCTCTCTTCCCTTCACTCTCTTTTTCTACCTCTCTTTCCTATTTCTTTATCATATTTATAATTGAGTAAACCCCCTATTATTATATTATTAATGTATTATTGTCTTTTGCCATATGGTATCATTGGCACCTTAATTTGGGCAGAGGCATCTCTCACAAATCAGATCATAACAGTAAGGTCAGAATTTCTACCTGAAAAGAACTGGAAAAAAAAAAAAAAGCAGTCTTTTTTTCTAGTAGTGTATGTGAAAAAAATACAAATCCAAAGTACTTCTACCAATGCAAATAATACAAAATACAGTAAGAAGAGCAGCTGAAAGGTGCCAAATTTTTTTCTGTGACAAGTGATAACCTCATTGAAATGGTTGTATGACCAGAGGAAAGCAGTTGCTTTCAGTCATTCTGTCTTACAGCTGTACTGAGGGAAGAAATATTCCTCCAAAACACTGTTCTTTGGCAGAAGGATTCTGCAGTACACAAGCATACAAGGTATGCAGTGTAGCTTCAGTTTCAGTGTTGTAAGACAGAGTGTAAATGAAAAGGCTGAAGAGCTGATGAAGACCAAACAGCAGCAGCACAGAAGTCTCTCCAGAAAGCCAGTTTGCCCTGGTTGTTTCTACAGCCTACAACAAACATGTTACATGACTACATAGTTATCTCTACCTAAGCCAGTTTAAAGCTCATAAAGCTCATGTACTGCAGCTGTAGTGCATGGAAAGCAGTCTTAATACTTAAATTAAATAATAGCCAGAGAAAGATCAGTCTACTATGATCTCTTTATCATAATATGCTGCCTGGAAATCACACAGGCTTATATTCATATAGCATGGCATATTCAGTAATGCTTTATTTAGGAAGGTATGAATACCAAAGTAACTGCATTCAAATAATTAAATAAGGAATTAATTTCAGTCAGGATTAATGGATTTTCCCTTTCATACTCTACAATAATATCTGAATCAACTTTTGAAGAAATGGTTCTTACTCCACATCCTGAACAAGAAAAAATGACCTTTGGAAAAGACAGTCAGAGAGTATTGCAGCATTACATGATAAATGGTATGATGTATGATCCAGAGCCATTAAGGCCTGCTTGTGCCCTCAGGGTCTGACTACATGATGTATCAGTGAATGTCCCATTTGCTTGCTTTTACTATGCTGGTTTAGTGTCAAAAGAAAGTTGGATGATTTAAAAATAGTACTTTCAGCTACTCAGTGGTTCCTTACAGATACAGTACTAATCCTGTTAAATTCATATACTTTACTAACTATATGTCTGAGCTATTTTTCCAATCCAAACATTCAATTTCTCATATGTACAGTTGCAACCATACAGTTAAAGCCCACAGCTAATTCATGAAGCAGACCTACATTTACAGCAGATTTCCTATTTTGATTCACTGCCTGAATCTTCTGGGACAAAAATGCATTCACTTTGAATTCTAAAAACAACAATGCTTAATGAATGTACATGAATATCTATTCTCTATATATTTATATTAAGAGTTTGTGTTAAATTCCTCTCTAACATTCTAGTTTTCTGAATTCCTAATATATTTTCAGTCTTTCACTCACCTGTCTGTGGTGTTTCTAACTAGACTGACATCAGTTTTATTTAAGATAAAAGGATAGAGACTTCATGAGACTTCTTGAGGGAAGTTTCAGCATTTATTCAAAAAATTAAACAATAGTTAAAGATAACTTATTTTTATCTTTCAACATTCAATCTTTCAATAAAGATTGAAAAAGTGCAACATTTCATTTAGATTAATGTTTTATCTTTACAAAATTCATCTTTGTTCTGTCAAGATAAAATGCAAGAGAAAATGAATATGACAGAGAAAGGTTTATTTTTTTAAAAAATGCTGACACAACAACAAAGCAAAATTCTTCTCATTGGAACACCAATGCCTGAATTTGCAAGTGATCACTTTTGACTGTCCTGCCATGCTTATGCTGATTCTATTACATGTACATAACAACAGCAGTGTTTAATTGTCACACATACAAGCATGTATCCATTCATACGAGAAATGATATCACTCAATGCCAAAATTCAGTACTTGGATCTCTAGTGTTGTGATTCACATGAAGGATCACTTTATTTTCCTCTAGTTCCTCAAATCACCAATCTCAAATTAAGCTTCCACATGGATAAATTAGATCACAGTCAAGCATTTTCAATCCTTTGACCACACAATTTGTGCTGATAAAAAAAAGAAAGAAAATACTTCTAATTCTATTTGACAGAAAAATTCCTGAAATATGAAAGGAGCAAAGGTAGCACTAGAACAGTGTTGCCTCCTCACAGAAAAACAGTGCAGAAACATTTTTGATCATACACATATTTACAATGCACAAGCTTTGCAAATAAGAGTGCTTAGCAAATTATGCACTCAATAATAACTGTCAAATAGCCCTAGTTCGTATTTTAAGACTAAAGGGACACACTAATGTTAAATATTTTTTTGGTGTTGAGCAAATCATTCTTCTTTTCTGACAGAGTAATACTATTTGAGTAATATGCCCCTGATGCCAAAGCTGCATCTAACCGAACACTACTTATTACTATCAAGGAAAGCAGAAGTCAAATGCATATAATTTGTTTCAGCTCTGTCATCTAACACAGTATGGAATACAAAGTTAGTGTCTAATGTAGAAAATTTAAATCAGGCTATAAATAACTTCTGAAAAAGCAAACATAATAAAAGCTACTTATGTATTGAACAAGTACAGAACTTGCATTAATATTACAGTTCCGTTAGGCAAATAAAAGGGAATTTAAGTACATGGAAGTATGCTATTTACAGATAACTTTCATCAGCCTTTTTTTATATGAAGTTTGTAAAGTGACATACAAAGCAGGCATAGCCACTTTATACGCCAAAATCTTTGCCATAATCTATTTGTATGTTGGTACAATCATTAAAGTCCTAGCATCTATAAAATGTAAATCACATTTCCACTGATTTTCTTTGAAGTAAGATTTCATATGTGAAAAATTATTCTATCTGAACACGGTTATATAAACTATTCCTGGAAAGAAAGTTTGGCTTACATAGTTACTGCTTTATCATCTGTGGTTGTAGGTTTTTCACTGAATCACAGGACCAGCTTCAGCCAGTTGTCCAGAAGGATTTTGAAGGAAATAGTCCCTCTAAGAGGGGAGGCTCTGCAACCCCTCCTGGGCAATCATTCATTCTCAAAGTGAAAAACTGTTTTCAGATGTTCAGATGGAAATCTCTACACTCCAGTTTGTGACCATTGCTTCTTGTCACTGAGCACCACTAAAAAGAGCCTGGCTGCTCCCTCTTTGCGCCCTCTCTACAGATGTTTATATATATTGATAAGGTCCCCTCGGAGCCTTCCTTCCTCAAGGCTGAACAGTTCCAGCTCTGTCAGCCTTTCCTCACAAGTGCAACTCTCTGGGAACGTTATAATTTGGTGGCCCTTAGTTGCACTGTTGTCAGTGTGTTCATTTCTTTCTTGCAATAAGGAAGGCAGAACTGGACACAGCACTCAGTGTGTGATCTCACCAGTGCTGAGCAGAGGGGAAAGATCACCTCCTTTGACTTGCTGTCAGCACTCTTCCTAGTGCACTCCAGGACACTGTTGGCCTTCACAGCAAGGGCACATTGCTAGCTCATGCTCAAGCTGGTATTCACAAGGACCCCCAGGTCCTTTTCTGATGAGCTGCTTTCTAGCTGGGTGATTCCCAGTATATATTGATATATGAACCTCTTCAGTTCTGTCAGCAAAAGTATGAGTTAACATGGCCTTGGCCTATATATCTGAAATTATTCACATCAAAAATAAAAAGGACAGAAGTTGCAGTGATGGGGAAATGAGCACCTTATTCCAATCCTGTGGGTCCCTGAGCTGGGAGAAGACCCACCTGCAGCACAGGGCTATGAGCTTCTCAACATTTACTCTGAGATTAAATGTACCTACATGGGTTTTAGGTACACAGCAATCTCTACTTTGGAAACCTGGAGAGTGTGGGACTGACAGACATGTTCTCAGATGTACAGGTGAGAATCCAGATTTAAGTCTCAAGGAAGACATATTGCTAACTAACCTTGGTAATAAAGTCCCATTTTACATCCAGTTTAAGATTACAGATACTCTGGAGTTCCTGCCAAGCAATGGAAACTCATCTTCACTTTGGAAAATTGATGTGTTTCAAAGAATTATATCAGATTTTAATTGTTTTGTCACAGTATTCTTGACCAGCTTTAGTTATTCTTGTAAAATTTCCACATCTGCTGTTGACATTTAAACAACTTTGATATGCAGCTTTAAATACTAGCTTCTGAATATTCACAGATTATGCATATAAGAAGTTTAATAGATATTTCTTTATGACATTACCCATCATAATTATTGCATTGCACCTTATATCTTATAAATCTGATTGCATGTATTTACACTAATTACACAATTACAGATAATTTCATGAATTATGGAAATACACATAGAGTGACTAAGCTTTACTGAAAGAAATAAGGAAATCAGCAAAATACAGATGGCTTTAAGAAAACATTGAGAAAGTGAAAGGATTCTACACGGTTTCTCAAATTAAGCATTTCCTTCCAAAATACCTTGGTCTAATCGAAGATATTAAAATACATGGTCAGACACACTGTTTAATGCTGTGAGAATTTAATTGAAACCAACTATGTACTTATGTTCTGAGCACATATACAGTATACAGTGATACTTCAAAGCTTTAAAAGGGACTGAATATATAGCTGGAAAGCATAGAGCTTCTCATCACATGATGCAAATTATCTATCCCCTCACATTTCCTGTAGTCAATTGAATCTTATCATTGAACCAGAAGGGAGTGAAAAATATGACCAAAATCATCATGGGCATCGTATAAAGAGAGAGTGACAAGAATGACTACAGGGACAAATTCTGACATTAAAGTTTTCTAAAAGACACATGTTGTGATTCTCAGGAATGTCATGTGCAGGGCCAAGAGCTAGACTCAGTGATCCTCGTGGGTCCCTTCCGACTCTGAATATCTTGTGATTTCATGATTCTGTAAATTGGAAAAGAATGTGTTTGTCTTTGAATATTTTAACAAGTTGTAACCACACTTCTCAGCTTTCTGTGTGGGAGAAGTGTGGGAATGGTTCAATGTAGCATCAGGGAAGATTTAGGCTGGACATTAGGAAGCATTTCTGTATTCAGAGGGTGATTAAACACAGGAGTAGGCTTCCTGGAGAGGGGGTCAATGCCCCAAGCCTGTCAGTGTTTAAGAGGAAGTAATTGCTCCCATGTATTTGGCACTGGTGAGGCCACACCTCAAATCTTGTGTTTAGTTTTGGGTCGCTTACTTCAAGACAGATATTGAGGTGCTGGAGCATGTCCAGAGAAGGGCAACAGAACTGGGAAAGGGTTTGCAGCACAAGTCTGATGAGAAGCATCTGAGGAATCTGGGGGTGTTCAGCATGGAGAAAAGGAGGCTCTGGGGAGACCTCATCACTCTCTACATTACCTGAAAAGAGGTTGTAGCCAGATGGGGATCAGTCTCTGTTCCCAAGCAACAAGAGATAGGACAAAAGGAAATGGCATCGAGTTGCACCAAGGGACATTTAGATTGGATTTTAGGAAAAAAATTCACCAAAAGGGTTATCAAGCACTGGCACAGGCTGCCCAGGGAAGTGGTGGAATCACAATTCTTGGAGGTATTTAAAAGATATTTAGGTTTGGCATTTAGAGACATGTTTTAGTGGTAGACTTTGCAGTGTTAGGTTTGTGGTTGCACTCAATGATCTTAAAGGTCTTTTCCAACCTAAATGACTCTATGATTCTAGAATAAGAAACTGAATTAAAGTTCACAAAAAAATTAATTGGGAAGGAGATTAGCAGTAAATTACTATTCCTCCCTTTTAATTAAAAGTATTATTTGTTGGTGGCTTTTTTACCAAGTGAAAGTTTGGCATTTCTGAAAATCATCTTTAATTCTTGCTAGTGCTAAGAGAATGAAGGATAAATGACCTAATTCCTCTTTAATCCTCAGTACCTCTGTCAAGAAAGTAATTTGATGCTGCTGAATGTGGTAGGCATACACTAACATATATAGGATTCAGTGTAATCGTTAAAATACAGAAGATAAGAAAAGCATTTTTTAGAAATGTCACATTTTCAGGGGTTGCACTGATGAATTCTAGGGCAGATTGGTGTAATATAGCCTATGCTACATAATCCTGACCAAAAGGCACTAGTCAGGGAGATAATCTGGTTAAAGCATTTGTGTGGGATCACTGGTAGCTAATGGAAAGTCAGTTCTTTTGTCCTTTCTATTACAACAAAGACAGCAACATACAAATTGATGATGAATACACCTGAAGCAGAACATTCTAAATATCAAAAGCAGGTCACAACATACACCAGGGAACTGAAAATACGATTCCCACCATCTTAACCTTTTGCTACTAACATTAAAAGATTAGTAGAGAGAATGAGACTCCTGCATTTAATATCCACTGGCAGAAACAAGACCAAAACACTGTTCAGCTTTGAAGTATAATTTGTAGCAAACAAAGAGAAGCAAAAAATGATTTATGAAAGGCTTGTCTACAGATATTAGTAGTGCTACAGATTATATTGGAGTAAACTAGGGTACAATCACTTTGGCCATGATGGTCTAGCACTACAGGCAAGACAAGGTTTTTCCGGAGAGGTAATAGCTTTTATTAGACTGGTTGTTAAAACTGAAAAAAAGAAACACATGGGCCTGAGAAACTCTGTGCTATTTCTAATCACACCAGTTGGAGTCTGATGAAAGAACCTGTCTCTCTACAGTCTTGTCTTGGGAAACTATTCGTCCACAAACTACAGACACATGAAGAATTGTTTCTGAAAGTTATATCCTCCCATATGATCTTACAGCTTGAGCTTATTTAAAATATATTCCCAGTCGTTATTGAATTGAATCAATACATGTCCCTGTATAGATCTAAACATGATAACTAGCTTTTGAGAAGTGGAATTTCGCTATATTTGGATGCAGGTTCTGAAAGTACAAAGAAAGTTACACAAACAATTAATCTTTTATGAAAGTATACATAGGGCAGGTTTAATCTGAATATACAGGTAGAAGCTCTCTAGGCTCTTTGCAAAGGTCATTAAACTCAAATGGAGAACAAATTTTTGTTTTCACCTGCTTTGACTGGTTTGCCACACTTATATTCAGAAGAAGGCAGATGCAATATCAGAGGTATTTGATTCCACAGAAGCATAAGATGTTCTTGAATCTGTTCTGAAGCAGAAGCTGTAGAAAAAAAATGGTAGATAAAGCAGATAAATAAAACCTCAATAAAGGATCTCAATTTGTACAAATAAGTAGAGAAATTATTTTTAAAACTAAGTGCTTGTTCTAGAACCATGCAAAAGTGATGAAAAATTATTTTACAGGTTGAAAGTTAAAAAAACCCCACATGTATAATCCTAAAATAGTCAAATATGGGCCATAAATAGCATTTACGTAATATTAACTGAAGGAGAACTAGGTCACTAAATTATCAAGCAAGCACAGAAAAGGTTGCCTTGAAAGAGACATCATGCAAAATAGCAGGTTGTCAGCATTTAGGGACATGAGAATAAAATGATAGCATGGCCAAATCTCACTTCTAATTGCCAAATTGAGTTATTCAATTATTGGTGCAGCAATGGTCACTGTCAGTTTATTTTCCCTTAGCTGTCACTCTCTTAACAAAAGTAAGCATGAGGGAGATTGACCTCTGTCATATTTTTGACTCTTCATGTGGTAGGAAGACATTAGCAAAAAATAATTACAATGTTTACACTAATCATTCAATTAAGGAATCAAATATTTTTGTTTTTTCCCCATAGAAAAACATATATACAGAAGCTTGCTGAGGAAGCACCTTTACTTAATGAGACAGAAAATGATGTTATAGCTGCATACTTTTTCCTATTATTTTTCTGTTTTCTGAGATCAATTCATTGGGTAAGTATTTCAGGTTTATATATTGTTTATGGTATCAGTGCCACAAAATCTATATTTACCATCAATCACATATATACTTCTGTAAGCTTCAATTTGAAGGGCCAGCTTCATGTTAAGTGTGCATTAAAAGAATACTTGATTCAGAAACCAGGTGTTTATTGCTTTCTTCATTTTTTAGTACGGTTGTGCCTGCATTTCAGATAATCAGTGGAAATAAGGGTGCTGCAGGGGGGAAATGTTCCTATTTGTTTAAAATAGGAATCTATCTCAATCTCTATAACTTCACATTTTAGTCAATATTTAAAGCTTATAATCTTAAAACATGTCCTACTCATGCAAACATATCTTTGCACAACTAAGACATGGATGTCAGGCCCATTTTACCCCAGGATTGCATATACTCATAACTTGGACATTGTATCACAAAGACTTTGAAATGAATTGAAGGTTCTTAAAATGAGACACTGATTCCAGTGGCTTATGTTCACATTTGTAATGACCAATGACCCAATCAGAGTAGAAAGGATTCAGCAGAAAGGACCCAGCACCTATGATATTCACTGCCTTGCTGGATCAATGTTTAAACCATCTGTGAAAGTCCAGTACTGGTAGGTAGAAATGGCACATTATAATAATCTGAAGGCTATTTGATGAATGATATGCAGCTAATAGAAAATCCAGTGTCCAGTAGCTCTGTTACAAGTATCTCTATAACTGGAGTCATCGTCACAATTGGCATTTCTATGGCTATTCCAAGACAGACATTAACTAAGAATGAAATACACTGATGCTGGAGGCTTTTAGCTGCAACAGGTAGTTTTTCCTTTAAAATTCACATCACTGTCATTAACATGGCTTCATTCCTGATCAGTCTGGTACAAAATAATGGACAATGCATTAGCTACTAAAATGTCTAAATCTACGTGTTCTTAATGCTTTGCTCTCACAAGATGATCCTTATGTAGAACAAAAAGAAAAATCAATCAGATAGCATGGAAAATCACTGTAACTTCATAGGGAAATGCAAACATTCTTTCAGAGCAATTTCTGAACATGAAAATTGCTCACATAAACTATATAATGTTCCTTCCTTATGAAGGATCTTAAGAAGAAACCAGACTATAGAATCAACACTAACACCAACTATTGACACTATAGAATGTGCATCTCTATTGTCACATAAAAATATTTATGCCATGTGATTTTTTTACACAGTGAATCATTGCCTGAGTTCCACAAAACTGAAATA
>NW_008688466.1:44339-82115 GCF_000695815.1 Acanthisitta chloris | reverse complement strand
AAGTATAACAGTGATGGCAGCCAAGGTTGCCAGCACCATACAAGTATTATTTACTTAGATTGAAGACCGTATGATTTACAGTCGTTTGACATTTAGTACATTAAAATTTATGAGAATGTATGTATGATTGTAGGAGATATTCCATATTCCAGTCCACAATAAACTATTTCATTCATGACCTGTGGTAGTATACACTGTCTTCTGATGCTCAGTTTTCCAGAAAACTGTAAATGATAAGGTCTCCCCTGAGCCTCCTCTTCTCCAGGCTAAACACCCCCAGGTCCCTCAGCCTCTCCTCATAGCACTTGTGCTCGAGTCCCTTCACCAGACTTGTTGCTCTTCTCTGGACCTGCTCCAGCACCTCAATATCCTTCCTGAACTGAGGGGCCCAGAACTGCACACAGTACTCAAGGTGTGACCTCATCAGCTCCAAGTACAGGGGCAGAATCACCTCTCTGGTCCTGCTGGCCACATTGTTCCTGATCCAGGCCAGGATGCCATTGGTCTTCTTGGCCACCTGAGCACACTGCTGGCTCTTGTTCAGCTTTCTATCTATCCAAACTCCCAGGTCCCTTTCTGCCTGGCTGCTCTCCAGCCACTTGTCCCCAGCCTGTAGTGCTGCATGGGATTGTTATGGCCAAAGTGCAAGACCAGCACTTGGCCTTGCTAAACCTCATCCCACTGAAATTAGACCATGTCTCCAGTCTATCTTCTGGGCTGCTTTCCAGGCACTCTGCTCCATGCCTGTAGCTCTGCATAGGGTTATTGTGACTCAAGTGCAGGACCTGGCATTTGGCCTTGTTGAACCTCATGCTGTTGCCTCCAACTGATCAATCCAACCTGCCTAGATCTCTCTGAAAAGTCTTCCTGCCCTCCAGGGGATCACATTCCCACCCAACTTGGTGTCATTTGTGAACTGACTGTGGTTGAATGAAACTGTTGGACCTGTCAAATCTGCAAGAATTTTTCAGATTGAGTGGATTTTCAAATTCAAAAACTTTGTAGCACAATGTTGACACTACTGAGAAATGAGTGGTACTTTGGTGCTTTGTATTAGCTTTTCTGTTCAGATCTTCAATCTAATTCAGATACTAAAAGCTAAAACAGACTTGGGAAAAAGCATACAATTAATGGATGTACACATGAGCCCTACAAGGATAGATCAGAATTCTGGTGGGGGCTTAGTAGTTTCAGAAGAAAGGGAAATAAAAGTGGATCTAAAGCCCTTTACATTCAAGCAAAAAACTTCTTTAGCAAAATTTGGATAGCAACAAGATATTTTTAGCTTTCACAAGATCAACAGTTACTAGTTGGCCATGTAAAAGAGTTTGGATGAAGGATTTTGCTAAAAACATATAGATGCCTGTAACACAAATTCATGCACAGTATTATTAGATAAGGTGGATGTGAATGTACAATAGAGCCTTGGTGACACCAAAATACAGAACTAAGCTGAGGCTCTAAAGTGAGGTAATGCAGAAGTGGCTCCTGGACCCATTATTGAAGACTGTAATGGTTTGAAAACTGACATTACTCTTATAGTTCAGAAATGAAAGATCAACTGTTTCAGAGTAAAAAGGAGATTATAAATGAAAAATGAGGACCCTATCCACCTAGATGAACTCTAAGTGAAAAGGGCATGACTTCTGATTGCCTTGCACATATGTACATAGCCCCACAAATTTTTTTCATCCAAAAATAGAATTATTTTAGTCAGTAGAATTTTGTTGAAATATCTAACAACGTAATTTTGAACCCAGATAAATTAGGATACAGTAACACACGACATTTTCATTTGAAGTTAAACTAATTACACACTTAGTAACTCACTATTTGTAACTATTCTGAAAGCAAGAATTTCACTGACTACCAATTTTTTTTATGGTGATGGATACTGTATGCCCCTTTATAATTTAATTTTAAATATACATGTCTATGAATAAAGAACAGACTTTTATAAAGTATTTTGTCTACCCACTGGTTAACATTAATTCCACTATTCTTGTTTTATTCCTTTCTTCTGATTAATTTTGTAAAGAAATATGCCAAACACCATTATCGTGTTCTCAGAAAAAGTACAAAAATGAAGTTTGACTGATAATAATTTTTGGATCTACTCCATGCCTAAGTACTCACAGAATAAATCTGAATTAATCATTACTTTAAAATATTTGTCTACAGACTCAGTTCATGAAAATACATTTAGTCTGAGAAGTCAAGCATGAAAAAATTAAGAAACGCTGATTCAGAGTTTTTATTTAATCTGGCTTCTCTTTTACGTTCTTTCCTACACAATGAGGAATCAAACTTTAAACACTAAATTTCCCACATAATTCCACTTTATGATGAAGGGATAATGATGCACATACACAGGACAGAGTTGCTCGGCTAGAGCAAAACCTGTCACTTTCTAAGTTTCATATGCTTCAGTTTGCAACTCTCATTATAAACAATTAAGTCTTTCTGTGGTAATTCTTCCATTATTTCATTAAGGAAAATGAAACTTTTATTTGGCACAACACTTTTCACAACAACAAAAACACTTGACTCATTTCACCACTAAATCACAAATGTCCATTCTTTAGATACAAGAGTGTCCATCAGATGCAGTGAAAGATATTCCCATAGCAGGCAATTGATTTGATTCAGAGATGCTACATTTTAAGATATATGGGATGATTAGGAGGATTAAGATCCTGTTTGGTCAATGAAGGAGAGGAAAAGAGGATTGATTTTCCCAATACAAAAAAAATAGAAATGCTTTGGTAAGAAATCATGGCTAAGGTGGAAATGGTGAAGAGAAGCCCAAGATGAGTCTTCCTTAGTTCTATTAAAGCAAATGGTGCAGCTTTTTCAATGTAGCACTCCCTTGCAGTGCTGCAGAACATACACTGAAATGCAAAACTGCTCAAACAATTTATTTTACTTTTCAGCAAAAATCACTAAGAATGAACAAACTATTTTGGCAACTTCAGGGCCTTTTTCCCTTGAGGGATAGAAGAAAGCATTTCTGAATGCACTGAACTCAGGTTAGCTGATTTTTAATTACATGGAACACAGAAGAGGTAATTTTATGTCAGAGATAAGCTTCTGATAAATATCCAACACTAATACAAACCAGGTGGTGATCTTCCTTAAGAACATGATTCAAATAATTCTAAAAAAGTTGAAGTTGTAGGAAGGCTACACATGTACTGAGTCTGTAGGTGAATGTCTGTAGTTAATATGGAGCATTTACAAGTAAATACTAGCTTTTTCTACATTATTTTGCCACAAAGATTGGTTAACTATAGATTTATTTTAAAGAGATGAAATACTAATTTGTATCAGTATACTGGTTTGAAATTTCTTTGCCAATTATTTACAAATATCTAACAACTAGATGTGAAAGTTATGCTAGTATAATAATTTGCTATCTTATTCATGCAGAAGACAATTATTAATGACTTCCATTACGGCAGCTAAAATGCATAAAGTCAATCCCATTTATGAATTCGAATGTACTCATTTTCCAAGTTTATCACATATAAGAGTGAGAAATGGTTTGAAATTCATTAACGGAAATACATTTAAGAATATTAGTATTTAAAATTTCAAGAAGACAATAATATTTCAGAGACAATAGATGCTTTCTGAATGCTTGCTTATGATATTTTTATCACCATCTCATTAAACCAAACATGGAAGAATTGTGTTTACTTTGGGTTTTTTACAATGTTTTGTTACTGCATGAGATTTTTCCAAGTTCTTAATCTTGAGCATCATATCTGTTACTTGAAGAATGTGTTTTTCTGTACTTCATCAGAAACCTCAGCAATATATATTCAATCACCACTCTAACAGTAGTCAAAGAATGTATTTATTTCCCAAATGAGGGAAAACTGTGTATAGCATTCCCAGTTTAACTCCACCCAGTTTCAGTGAAGCTGTTCTATTTCAAATCTGAAAAAAGACAACCTTGCTGACTGAGTTTCTGAAGTCAAGAATGCTTTTTTGTTTTCCAAATGCGCCACAAAGAGAATTGATTCTGCTTGGCATTTGTCTGTAACTGGTTTTAATGTTGACTTTAATGGGTCAATACTGTTTCTGAACAGCTCTCAGGCTCTTGGATCATTGAACTTTGGGCCCCAATGTCTAGTTCATGCTAGATTACATAGATCTACAAATGGTGCAAACTGAACTTGAATAATCTGAAGAGTTTTCTTTCTATAGTTTATGTATTTCAATAAAATTTCCAAGAAGAATTGGCACATTTCTACACAACCGTGAAAGCTGAAATCAAAATGCACACTGAGACCTATTTCTCATGAAATAGAACAATATTTTGAAAAGTCCTGTATGTAAATAGGGACTTTTTGAAGTTAGATTTGATATCTAGTTTATTTGTGTACTAAATTAAAATCATCCATAATTCATATTCATGGCTCCTAAGAAAGCTGAAGAAAAATAAAAGGAAGATTTTTTAACTGACTCTACTTTCAGAAGAAATACAACTTTGCTAAGTTTAGTTTTGATTGTCCCAGGGTGCCTAAGAATTCACTACAATCAATTGGATAACCTTTAATCCCTGTGCTTAAAGTGACTTCAGTGTCCTGTGCAGAATGTGACAAATACACAACAGGTTTTATAATACAACTGTATTTCCTTCTCAGCATCATCTTTCAATACTTAGCATATATGTGACCAATTTTAAGCTTACTTTCAAAAAATATTATTTTCAAGAATGATCTATGTGAACATTATTAATAAACTTAGAATTGTCACAACCCATTTAGTGTTGATCTCCAAATAATCTCACTGGAGAGATTTATTTCACATTGGGAATATTTTTCCTCACTGTGAAAAATCAGAACATGCACAGTGGCAAATGCTGCTCATAACATTCACCTTTCTACATTGCTATTAACCAGCCTGACACAAGGTTTTGAAGATAAAATGAACTATTTTTGTAGATAAGATACCAGAGTAGAGGTTCAAGTCTTGACAAAATTTATTTCTGTGACTATGACATCTTTTCATTTCACTTACTAATAATCATCTAAAAATAAAAATTAACTTCAAAGAGCACCTTAAATCTTATATAGTTACTGATAAATAAAATAATGATGGAGCCATATGTTGCAAAAGTTTACTGCTGTTCATGTTCTTCAAGGTTATTTGAAAATGACTAGTTGTCATAACAACTCAACTTTCACAAACTCTGCCCTAATTTTCCATTAGAAGTATTGGTAGTCTAGCATGGAATCAGTGTAAGCTAAGAACAGTATCAGGGAATGGCTGGTGTTAAAAATTTCTGAACATAAAATTCTGGATGCTCAGCAAACCTTTGACTGACAAAATTCAAAATGTGGAGCAAAGATGGCATTCCATTGCCTGCTCATTTGATGTTTGTATTTTCACAGGCTGTTCTGAGTCTCATTTCAGGAAATAAATTTTTTTTCTGCAACTGAAAGCACTGAATCAAGAACCCAGGCCTTAAAAGGAAAGAACAAACAGTCACATATTGATGAAGGCACTATCCGAGCAAAACATGTATGCATTTAATATCTAAGGGGACTAAAACAAACACCACAGCATTTAAAACTTACAGAGGAAACCAGAGCTGGTTGCAGCATTAGGTGTTGTGATAATCCTGAATATGTATCAGTATCTCTCTTTAGAGAAGATAAAAAATAAAAATATTAGATAATGCCTCTTCAAGTGCCTCTGTTTTTAATTCTAGAAGGCCACTTTTCAAGGAGAGGTTGTTATGTAGATATTTCATTATTTGGACTTCATATAGGGGCACATATTCAACACAAGAGCAGACAGTTGCTTATGATAAATGATAGCATTTTGTTTTTCCATAATACAATGTGATTTCTCTGAAAATCTAACTTCCTCTCCATTTTCTTCATCTATATACTTCTTATCAACAGTTCGCTTCTTTTCCTCACATTCACTCATTTGTGTTAGTCATCAAGATTTTTGGATGACGTCTTAAATGAGAAGTTTTTTGATTTTACATTTGAGTATTTTGCTGCAATTTTGCTACCGTAAAAGAGCTTCAAGGAAGCTACCTTGTAAGTTCAGCTCAGAACAACAGAGAAATAAAGGAATTTGATCAATATTTTAATAGGCAATATCATGCTGTGCTAAACTAAAAGAAATTTTACAAGCAATTAACAAAAGTCGCAATAAGTTTAAGTGCACAAGAGTCATAAATTTTTTTAGAGGTTGCCTATTTTTATCAGAAGCACTAGATGAGTGGCTGCATTGTACAATTGATATCATACCTGGCCCTTCTCAGGATATGGAACTGTTGGAGCAAGTCAGAGGAGGACCAGAAAGTTGATAAGGAAACTAGAGCACTTCCCCTATGAAGACAGGCTGAGAAAGTTGGGGCTATTCAGCCTGGAGAAGAGAAGGTTGTGTGGAGACCTCATAGCCACCTTCCAGTATCTGAAAGGGCCTACAGGGAAGCCAGAGAGGGCCTCTTCATCAGGATCTGCAGTGACAGGACAGAGTAACGGGTTCCAACTGAAACAGGAAATTTAAGTTAGATATACATTAAGAGTTCTTTACTGTGAGGGTGATAAGGCATTGTCACATGTTTCCCATTCTGGGCAGTGTTTAGGACCAGGTTGGATGGGGCTCTGAGCATCCTGGTCTAGCAGGAGATGATCATGCCCATGGCAGGAGATTGGAACTAGATGCTCCTTTTCAGCCATTCCATCCCAGGCCATTCTATGATGTTGTGAACTGGAAGAAAATAAAATACCCTGAAGTTACTGATTTTTGAGTTAAAATATTAGTGATAAAATATGTCATCCTTGGCCATAACCAAATGAATTTTGGGTATACCCAAATTTGGTGCTTGGGTAAACCCAACTAGTTTAAAATGGATATATGAATCATTGCAGCAGCTAGAAATTTCAGCAGAGAGACAATTAATCAAACAGAAGTCTAAGTCACATTTCTCAAAGCATTCTCCTAGGAGAACAGAGTGCATCTTACTGAAAAATCCCACAACCCCCAAACAAAGAAATTTCTATATTTTTCAAAAGATATTTTTTGTTAGAAAGCAACTCTTTACTGTTTAGTATTTTCACCTAGGATGTCTGTTGGCACATTAAAAAAATACATAATTGTAAGCCTGGTCAGTTCACACCATTAACCATGATCCTGTATGAACAGAAGAATCACAACCATGCACAAGAAATAAAATCTCAAAAGCGCATGAAATGTCCCACTCAGAAGAGCTGTCTTGTCTTTCCCATAGAACATTTTTGGTTATCTTTCTTGTTGTTGCTAAGGAAAAAGCATCAGGAATCCTAGAACAAAATGGTTGTCACTCTGCTCACCAGCCATCGGGGCAACACATTCTGTAAATGAACAGCTGAGAGACCTGAAGGGGAAAAGGCAGTCTCTGACTCTGGCTGTGCTTCCACCACATTCATGTGAAATGCTATGAGAGACTCCAGTAAGAAAGTTGGTTCAGAAGTAGTGAGAAGATCTTAACTTTCTCTTGATTTACAACAACACAGTGAGAAGCTTTCCTATGCAAAGAAAAACATATAATTGTTGTGCATTCCTTTATGAAGAAAAGGATAGCTCCAAATCACTGGAAGAATTGAAATGCAGGTACGACTTCAGTTATCTTATTATGTGTACTAGACTGTCATTTGATTTTTCTTTGATTCAGCACAAGGAAACAGGGTTTTGATGAGAAATAAGCAACCAATTAATGTCATATTAGTAAGAAAAAATACTGTTGCATTTTTGCTGACTAGCAAATTACTAAAGTCATAACAAACAGAGAAGTTTTACATATTACAGGGTAAGTATGCTGGTTTTGATGAACAGCAAGATTTAGATGACCTTGCATCCTTGAACAGAACTGAAATCCAGCAGATGTCAAATTTAAAACTTATATAAACCGCATATTTCATGTGATAGAGTAATATAATCCAGGCAGGACTCTCCTGATAAATTTAAACTCATTTGCAGCATTCATGGGGTTGACAAATGAGTAGTGCACAATCCCCAAGACTGTAATACATGTGGTTTCCTTCCAAGTGTGTAATGGCCATCCATTATATGACAAGGCAACAATAAACATGGGAATAGCCGCTGATCCTTTGTGCCCTTAGAAGCAAGGCACTCAGATGAGCATATATTTTGCAATATTCCTGATGTAATACAGCTACATGGAAACATTAATTATTTATAGCATCAGGCAACTACAAGGCAATAAGGTGATACAGGGAAGCAATAAGACAAAAGATGGGAAAGAGATAAAGAAACTTTTAAAATAAGCTTTGAAAACAGCACATTGGCTCATCGGTGGGAAGAATTTAGGATAGATCAGGGACATCAGATGACAGGATCAAAATACATTAAAAATATAAAGACATCAAAAGTTTGTGTTTCTAAACTTTTTCTCCAGTCAGGTGTTTTCAGACAGTTCTTTCAAAATAAGGCACATTAAATGCCTGAATTAAACAATGACATAATATACCTAGCAAATTAGAAACTAACATTTTTAAACCACTTTTGGCAGGTCACATGTCTCAAACCAGGTTGTCAGCTGTGTACCTTCTATTATATGTTCAGAAACTTCAAAGAGAAGCCTGAATGCCAGGAGTACTGAAATATGGACATAGCAGTAGAAACTAACAATTGCATTTCAAAAAACAGACCCATCAAATACTATGCACCTACCAGTACAAAGCACTTGCATAAACTGTTGAGCAAATATGCTCATATAATGAACATTGAAAATATTACTTGACTATGTATTTGCTAAGAATACTTGAGATGGATTTTCCTGGACTAACAAATTAATAATCTCCAATATCTCAGTTTTCTTTTATTCCATTCCAGAACATATATTTTTTAGCAATGAATTGATACATAATACATAAACATATAGTAATTGAATGAATGTAAAACTAGATTTGGATTAATGTAAAATTAATGGTTTTCCCTCTTTTTTTTCCCCTAAGACTTTTTGACAAGAAGTTGGATAGTTCAAATAGCTGAATTGTTCAGGATCTGAAGTGTCCAGGACCTGAATGAACATTTATTTACAAATCCTTTCATGAGCAATAATGATATATTTCCATCCAACGTTCTCCCCGTGACAAATGGATTAAAAAAAGTTTAAAAATTAATTAGCAATTTTATGTCCAATCAGCTGAGCATAAGGATAATAATCAACTCCATCTTTGACAATTCAAATGCAACTCCTATACTCATTAATTCAGCCTTCTTATGGAATTGTGTAATTATTTAATCCTGATTTAGGCAGAATATAGTTGTACAGCTTTATATTCTTTTATGTTACACTAGTAAAACATTTATACTCTCTTTTCTCAGTTCTCTTAACTTGTTCACACAATTTCTTAAGAAGGCTGTCACTCCCTGCAAGGAATTAAAGAATGCTTTGCCTGTCTCAAACACTGTTAAGGCCACAAAAGGGATTCACCCTAAAGCGCTAGCCACCACAGAGGCAACATAAGCACGAAAGAGATGTGTTAGCACATCCTGATTGATGTATCTAAACAAAAATTCCCACTGTGGCAAACTGCATATACATATCATCAGTCAAAGATCATGGAATCATAGAATTTAAGGGTTGGAATGGACTTTACAGATCATCTAGTCCCAAACCTCCTGCCATGGGCAGGGACACCTCCTCACTAGATCAGGTTGCTCAAGGCCTCATCCAGCCTGACCTTGAACACCGCCAGGGTGGGGGAGCCACCACATCCCTGGGCAAACTGCTCCAGTGTCTCACCACCCTTAGAGTAAAAAATATTTTTCTCACATCTAACCCAGATTTTCCCTCCTTCAGTTTGAATCCATTACCCCTTGTCCTGTCATTGCAGTTCCTAACAAAGAGTCCCTCTCCGGCTCCCTTGTAGGCCTCCTCAGATATTGAAATGTTGCTATGAGGTCTCCACACAATGTTAGAAGGTAACATAACAGATGCTGAATTGTTCTCTTTTTTGAACAAAGCATTTATAAAAGACAAACAAAATTAAATGTCAAAATGATAGAACTACTCTCAGTTTGGAGACGCAAGCCTCCCTAAGTTCATTAAACTGCAAACTACGTCTAGAACGGATGTTCATATAAGTGGGATTTAAGTTTATATTTTTGAAAAAAATAGTACTTTTTCACACAAATGTTCCAGTATGTCTGTTGGTTTTGTCTTAAAACTGGAATATATATTACATTCCATGAGATATTTTATACTAGACCATTTTGTTCCATCTGTAAGTAGATGACATTCCAGCTTGTTACCCATCTTTTATTTGGATACTAAGTTCAAAAGTATAAATGTGCAAACAGCAATAACACCCCCTTCACCCCAGTGTGGATAAGTAAATTATGAATAATATTGAGGAGAAAAAAACTAAGGTAGTACATCTACAGTTACTCCTGATCTATCGAATATTGCTCCAATCATGCAATAAAACAAATATACTTACTAGGGTAGGCAAATCAGAATACAAGTAATTAAAAAGGGACCAAAAGACCAAATAATTAATGGTAAGATTAGTCTGCTTTATAATGTCATATTTTTCTTTAAAGGAGAGCAAATTGTATGTTCTCATCATAGATTCATGCAGATCTTAAGATTCTACTCTTTTCCATAGATCACATTCTGCAGTTTTAGGCACAAATACCCCATAGAATTAAAAACTCTATCTTAGGGAATTTATCAAGAGATTATCTGACCCTACACTAAGCCACAGACATACATAACTTGGTTATTGATTAAACCCTTGTTAGAGCAAAGGAAATTCTTAACTCTTTGTCGGTTATATATGTCAACAGCTCAGCTAGATCTAATACCAAATGATTTATTTTTCATTGAATAAAGCATTTTTATTAAAATGACTTATGGCAGTAAAAGATTAGAACACAAAACAAGCTTGTTAGTGCATGAGAATAAAATAAGAATGGTGCAATAAGTAAAAGCTGAACTGGAAAAGCTGTTACACAAAACAGTGCAAAAAATCATAGAGCTATTGAATCTACATTGACAATTCAATTTTCAGTTGATGAATAGCATACAGTTTAAATTTGCCCTATAGATTAAAATACTTGTAGTAGTCAAAAATAAATAAAAAAAGGGGGAAAAAAGCAAGTTTAAAACATATATTGGCTGCTTGAAACCAGAAAATTTTGATTAGATATAACAGTAAAATCCCTGCAATTTCCCACTCACAAAGCAACATTTTTCTTGACCAAAAGTGTAGTTTTGATCAGAAACATATTTCATGTGCCAAATGAATCTCAAAAGAGAGAAAAAAAATGTTCTGTTGTCTAGACAATTACAAGACTTACCTATACATGCAGAAATATTTTTTAAAATAAGTTTTAAAAAATCAAGTCATTTTTCCATATTGTGGTAAGTCATATGATGAACAGTTGTGAGTAGGCATCTCTTCTATTCATGAACTATTCTATTTTGTTTAAATAATGTGATATTAATGGGTCCTCAGCTTGAGCAGCTCTATCTCAGATTGATTTAAAATTCATTTCTAATAGAGGAAACTTTATCTCAAGATATGACTTTGATAAGTCTCTCTCACACATTCTCAGATTGATTTAAAATTCATTTCTAGTAGAGGAAACTTTATCTCAAGATATGCCTTTGATAAGTCTCTCTCACACGTGCTCACTGACTGAACAGACTTATCTCCTTTCTTGTATAAAACAGGATTTCTATGGCTTATTTTCTATGAAGACTAAACATTCATTTATACAATGATGAATCCACTTATGCAACCTTTCAGGAGAAGTTTGTAAGTTAGAGTACAGAAATGTCTAAAACTGTTAATACTTGTACAGTATTTGAATAAAATAGAGTACCTTAAATTTTCACAAGTTCACAAAGCACTTTGATATCTGAGGCAGTTTAAGATTCAGGGGACTTGAAACTTTGAAAAATTGCAGAGCATTTATGTCTTTGAAAAATATGTGGTCAATAAAGAGAGCTGTCATTTGAATACAGGCCAAGAGCAATAGATTTTCAGCAGTCCTTTGCCCTATTACAACTCATTGCTTATTCAGCACCTAGAAGGATTTATTTCAGTTTTGAAGACCAAAGCAAACAATGCAAGGTTAGACAAACAAAGCCATCTAACAATGAAGAAACATTTACATCCATGTCATACAACCACCAACTATATAGTGTGTTAAAATAGAAAGCAATTAGTGTAAGCTAAAACAGATCTAAAAAAAATAATTGCTGTATTTCAAAGCAGTTGAAGATATGCTGTAAAATTCATGTGAAATGTGTCAAGCTGACTGCCTGACCACTCAGTTAAAAATCTTTCGAAAAGATGTGTGCATGAAGAAGGGTAGTGAAATACTGTTTCCTTTAAAGTTCTGCTTCTGAAGAAGGCATAAAAGTATTTCAATTCCCTTGTTTTTTATTCTCTCCATTCTCTCCCTTCTTTTATGAACGAGGCAGAAAGCCACAACACTCAGAAGTACACAACTATTTTAAAGCTTTTCAGTTAAACCTTCTCCAGTGAATTAAACCTTTCTTCTCCACACCTTTTTTTCCTTTGTCCATGTGTGTGTATCAATAGAAGTAAAAATATCATCTATGAAGCTACATATATTCCAACTTAAAGATATGCCATTTCTGTCAGACATAAGGCTTTTTTCTATTACCTTTCAAATAATATACTTCTATTTTTATTACTTCTCTTTCTTTGATCTTTTCTTTTAATAATAAGCTCCTTTAGGAATGGGAATGTGACTCCTGAAGCAGTTTGGTCAGGGATCTCATCTCAGTGAGATCTTGCTAATAGTCAGGTATTTTATGATGATAAATTACAATTATAAAACTCTGTTATTTCAGGATAATTTATAGTGTAATCAGTAATTTTAATGACTCTTACTTGGAAGACAGTCTATATGTTCTTGCATGAGTGCAAAGGATATACAGAACTTATTCCTGTCCGTCTGCAATGTGCAAGGAAGCCACATGAAAAGATAGGTCAAAATAGCAGTGAACTGAGGAAAGGGTTCACTCCATCCATGATTCTTCTGAGAAACAAGTAGTTTGTGGTATAGTTTTATTCATTCTTCTGGTCATGAAATACACAGCCTTGACCTTCCACCGGTACTGTACTGTATGGATAAAAGAGTAGCAAACTGTTCTAGCCTAAAAGACACTTACTTTTCTGCAGAGTTTTACCCTGGATTAGTTCAGTGATACAGTTACCATATGACCTTGCAAACAGAAGTATTTTTGTGTGCCTCTGTGGGCATGGGGAGAGAGCAGTTACTGACTAGCTGGGGACAAGTAATGTACAGTACATTCTACATACCTTGAATTCAGCAAGGCTTCATGCTCTGAAGGCAGCATATCCATGCATTCTTCTTTGGAGTATGAAGTAGTACAGGCTCCCAGTTGCACTGGAATCTGAATGGATCCCTGGGCTTAGTGGTCTTAACTGAAATATTAAAGTTCAGCTGGTGGGTAACAATGATCAGAGTACTCCAGAGGATGGTAAGGGGTCCAACCTTGTTCAGTGTTTTCATCAATGACCTGGATGTTGGCAGTGCACCCCGAGAGAACACTAAAGTATGGGGAATGACAGAGAACAACCATCAGAGCTTCATTTCACAGGGACTTTGGTAAACTTGTGGTTTGAACTCATTTGATGAAGCTCATCAGTGAGAAATGCAAGAGGCTACACCTGGACAGAATCTGAACAGCATCTGGCAACTGACAGGCTGAGTCACAGCAGTGAGAAATGCAAGAGGCTACACCTGGAACAGAATCTGAACAGCATCTGACAACTGACAGGCTGAGTCACAGCCCTGATAAAAGGGACCTGGAGATTACAGTGAACATTGGGATGAATATGGGCTACATGTGTGCTCCTTTCACAACCAGACCAAACCACTCCAAATTCTGGGCTACATTACACAGCAAGAATATATAGAGAAAATGTTATTGCCTGAATATGTTTGAGAAGATTATAATTTTAATAAAATACTATAAATAAGAGAAAAGTCTACTATGAATGAATAAGGTTCCAGATTAAACAGATTAAACAACTACACACTTTAGGAGTGTGTACTGACAATTACTTAATAATTGTGGTTGCTTGCTTAATATATTCTACTTAACTGCCTGAACCATTTGTTAAAAACATTATTTTCTAACTTATTTAAAGTTGAGCTAAGGGTTGAGCAATTATATTATTCAACCATTTACTTACCTCTGCAAGTTTTCACTAGTACAGGCATAGTGTGATAACAAACAAAAATCATTGTTTTCTTTTGTAGCGTGAATTTACCATATTTATATAGATATATATGCACTGGAAATTTGAAAATTTAGTCACAGGCTATAATTTCCTCATTTATTCTGATTTTCAGAATCCCTCAAGGAAGAAAAATGAGGCAACATCAAAAACAGCTACCAAGCTCAAGTTTCCCTATAAGTTCTGTATGCAATTTGTCAGATCTTACAATACTCATTTTAGCCAATGAATCCAGTTAAGGATAAGTTGCCAAACTTATAAAGCAGAAAATATTTCAGCAGAATTCAGGCAAATCTTTTTAGATATGTCTTGATTAACATATATATATAAAAATAAACCTAAAATTGATATAAACCACATGCAAACCTCAAAAGCTACATGCATTTTGCTTGTGTGACCAGAGCTCAAAAGTGAGGGGTTCACCTATCCATAGAAAGTCCTGGACAAAGTAGTTGCATAAGTGCTACAGTTAACACTTGTTCATGGAAGCACATTTTCTACTGAAATGCTCCCATGCTGAAGTACCAGCGAAGAGGAAAGCATACATTTAGAGAATAAGGCTGCTTGGGATAACCCTGCTAAAAGCATTTTACAGTTTCCATCCTGGTTAGAGTCTTCCTCTTAAGTGTACAAATTGTCCTGCCCACAGGGATGGGCAGAAGAGTCTGAAGAAAGATCTCCCGAGGGTACTGCTGCCCTCCTGCTCTGTGACTGAATGCAGGAGTGCACAGAAAGATTCCAGCACCCTCATTCACCACTTTCCCCTCCTCATAGGAGTCAGGGATGGACAGTAAAGTTTGGGGGGTCATTGGCTGAGCAGTACTGCTGCAGCTTCTTGACCAACTTCTTAGCTATAACCAATGAAACTACTGTGCTTTTCCCTGCCATAGCTTTAACAAATCACACTGGAATTGTGTCACAACTATCCAGCTGCCCACGGAGTAATAGTCACTCTTCTTTCCATTTCTACCAGCATTAGTTTGGTACAACCAAAACCCGATTTTTTCTTAGTATAGTGCAGTACACCACTTGTGAGTATCTGTTTGTGCGCACCTTACCCTGAAGATTTATATGTAGCCTAAGGGGCTCTGTCCCTTGAAAACTCACATGAAACTTCAAGTGGAAGATTGCAGGTCTGGGCCTCCCAGAGGATCTTTCTTACAAGCACTTCAGCTCTAAAAGAATGCAACATTTCCAGCTCAATCTTAGAACTGCTTTAGGCCCTTCAGTATGAAAGATGCTGCAACTCCCACTTTGAGGCACCAGGCAGTCCCCATGATTTAAGGACATTATGGAGACAAGAATGCCTTGGCCCACGGCCTCTTTATTGGCCCTAAATCTTTGACTAAATTAGATCAAATGAACTCTTAAGGAAATACTGAGAAGCTCTTTCTGGAACCATGAGCTTTGTATACCTAAATAAGGACACTTGAATCACTGTTTGCATAAATCTCCTCCATTTAGCCTAAGATTTGAAACTTGGCTACACATGTCTTTCTTTCAAAACTATAATGAAAAGCAGTGGGGGAAGTTACAATTGAAACCAAATTGTTGAACTGGAATGAAATAACTGTAGATGGTTTGAAACATCTTTTCATTATGCCACATTGAGATTTACAGTATTTTTTTCATTATTTAAACCAGAAAATTGAGATTTGGCATTTAAACAGTACACAGTGATGGACACTTTCATAAAAAGACAGAAATCCTGCCAGTCAAGAACTAAAGTAAATCACCATGTTACAAATTACTTATGAACAATGGAATAATATGAATAGCTAATTTTGGATTTAGTGACTGATTTGACATGAAAGGCAGTATTTTTCTAGGTCTTCTTTCTAATACATTCTATTTTCATATTTGTATTTGAATTTCAAAGACCAAATCTTATTCTGAAATTGAAAGCCTACATATTCCTTTAGGAAATAGTAAAACTGAAAAATAAATATTTTCCTCTATTTGGATTTTTTTGTTAGAAAATACTAGTGGGATTTGGATTTAATTAATATACTTTGGTTTATTCAAAATATTCTTTAGCACATAAATTATTTCATATTTTATTTATGTATGTCTAATTCTATAAAGATGTCATTTGAAACACAAAAGTCTTAATCCTTTACTGTAAAGTCACTACTCTTAAAAGTTACTTCTTTGAAGTGACAGAAATAAGTATTTATCTAGAAAAACTCTGCAATTAATTACATGAATATTTTAAAATATGCATATACATGCTTTCATATTTTCTTTGGGCTTTAGTTTTTGGAGAAAGACTGATGTGGAAGGGTGTTGAGGGGGAAAATAGAGCTCTAAGAATATAATACCATTAATGCTTCAGTCAAGCAAAGTCTTTGTAGAAATCATCAGATATGTTCAGCTGCTATGGTCTCAAATAATTCCTATTTTTGTAAAGAAATCTTTTCAGAAAATAAGCAAAACTTCAATATTATTTTAGCACTTAGAATAGATTCAGACATGAAAAGCCTTGAAATATCAAGGCAAAAAAAGCAACAAAAGAACAATAAATTCTTGAAGCCTGGCATTTACAACAAAACACAGACAATGCCTCATTCAAAACCAGAAAGATAACAGTGATGGATAAAAAGCTGGTTTAGGACACAGAACATTCAGGCTGATTTTCTCTGTGATCCCATGAAGAAAGCCTGAACTCCAGCAGGATACAAATCATTTTAGACCATTGTTACGTTTCTTAGAATTGTACAACAGATGATTTTTTTCCTAACTATTTTATGAGACTTATGCTGGGTTAATTACACAGTTTACAGTGTCCCTGCAATCATGCATATTTTTAAAATTGTAGAAACTGTAATAGCTTTTACTGTTATTTAAAATATCTTGCCATCAACACAACTTTGTGCCTTTATGTGGATCATATTTTGGTATGTTTTATTTTTTTCTTACTAGTTTTGCTCTACTTTTATCTATTTGCATAACTTCTCTGTTTCCTGTGTGAATTAAATGACTGTGTTAAGACAAAAAATGTATGAAAGAATATTATAGTATTTATGATGGTTTTTTCTCTCCTAAATACCTAAGAAACTGGAACTATCACTCATCATATTAATATTTGTGTCTTTCATAAGATCATTCACCCTTTTAAGTTAAAGCCCAAACAAGAAACTAGAACATAAGAAAGGTATTTTATTTCCCTAATTGTTATAAGGATCAATTAATCCTATTTAATAATTTTTCTCTGTCTTTATTCCACTGGATTCACTCCTGGTGTGTATAAGTTAAATATTTTAGTTGCAACCCAAGTTTATTTTGCTATAGAAATAAAGTGCTAATGCACAAATGCAGAATTGGAAGGCTGCTATGAGGTTTCCATGAAACCTTCTCCATCCTGAACAGCCCCAACTTTGTCACCCAGGAGTAGGACTTTGAACTTCATTATGTTGGACTTCATGAGGTTTGCATTGGCCCACTCCTCAAGTTTGTCCACTCCTCTGGATGACATCCCTTCCCTCCAGCATGTCCACTGCACCACCATTTGATGTCATCAGCAGATTGGCTGAAAGTGCACTCAATCCCACTGTCCATGTCGCCGACAAAGATGTTGAACAAAGATGTTAACACTGTAAGTCCCAGCATCGATCCCCTCGTCATCGGCTCCCACGTGGACAATGAGCCGCTGAACACAACTCTCTGTGTGTGACCATCCAGCCAGTTCTTTAGCTATTGAGTGGTCCATCCATCAAATCCCTGTCTCTTCAATTTAGAGACAAGAATATCATACACAACAGTGTTAAATGCTTTGCGTAAGTCCAGGTAGATGATATCAGTTGCTCTGCCCCTATCCACAAATTCTGTGGCCTCACCATGGAAGGCCACCAAATTCATCAGGCATGACTTGCCCCTGGTAAAGCCATGTTGGTTATTACCAATCACCTCTTTGCTTTTCATGTGCCTAAGCATAGCTTCCAGGAGAATCTGTTCCACGATCTTGCCAGGCACAGAGGTGAGACTGACTGGTCTATGGTTTCCCAGTTATTCCATTTTCCCCTATTTAAAAATAGGTGTTATATTTCCCTTTTCCCAGTCATCAGGGATTTCACCTGGCTGCCATGATTTCTCAAAAATCATAGATGATGTCTTCGCAGTTACATCCTCCAACTCCCGTGGACCTGAGGATGTACCTCATTGGGACCCATGGACATATGCACATTCAGGTTTCTTAGATGGTCTCAAACCTGATCCTCCTCTACAGTGGGCTCAGTGTTTTGTTCTCCCAGTCTACACCTCTGTGTTTCTTGGCCTGGTTAGTGTGGCTAGAGCACTTGAAGACTGAGGAAAAGAAGTCACTGAGAACCTCAGCCTTTTCTTTATCCAGGGTAGCCAGTTCTCCCGTTTCCTTCCAGTGAGGGCCCACATGATCTCTAGCCTTCTTTTTACATGCGGCATACCTGAAGAAGCCTTTCCTGTTAGCTTTAATGTCCTTGGCTAGCCTCAATTCCAGCTATGGCTTAGCTTCTGTGACCATGTCTCTAGCTTCTCTTACAACTACTCTGTATTTCTCCCGGGCCATTTGTCCTCCTTTCTACCTCCTAAAGGCCTTTTCTTTTTTTCTCCTGAGTTTCCTCAACACTTCATTATTCAGTCGTGGTGGCTGGCATTTTTGCCTGATTTCCTCCATGTCAGGATGCATAGTTCCAGAGTTTGGAGGAGATGGTCCTTGAATATCAGCCAACAATCATGGGCTTCTCTGCCTTCCAGGATTTCATCCCAAGGGACTCTGCCAAGAAGATCCTTGAAGAGGCCAAAGTCTGCTGTGCTGAAGTACATGGCAATGAGCTTGCTCTGCACCTTCCTCACAGCCCTGAGAATCCTGAACTTCACTATCTCACGGTCACTACAGCCAAGGCTGCCTTGGAGCACCACTCACCATCTCATCTCCTCCCTGTTGGTGAGCACAAGGTCCAGCACAGCTCCTCTCCTTGTTGGCTCCTCAATCATCTGTGTAAGGAAGTTGTCATTAACACATTTGAGGAACCTCTGGGATTGCCTGTGCACTGCCATGTTGTTCTTCCAACAGATATTGGAGTAATTGAAATCCCTCATGAGGACCACAGCTTTTGAGCGTGAGGCTATTCGTATCTGTTTATAGAGGGCTTTGTCCACACCCTCCTCCTGACCAGGTGGTCTGTAACAGACCCCCACTATAACACCCCCTGTCCCAACCCTACCTTTAATCTTGACCCACAGATTCCCAACTGACTCCTCATCCATCCCCAGGCAGAGCTCCACACTCTCCTGTTTCTCATTATCACAGAGGGATAATCTCATCCCCCCAGCCTGTCTTTCCTGTAAAGCCTAGAGCCTTCCATTCCAGTGCTCCAGCTATAGGAGCCAACCCACCATGCCTCCATGATACCAACAATGTTGTATCTACACAGGCATGTCCTTAGTTCTTCTTGATTGTTCCCCATACTACGTGCTTTTGTGTAGAGACATTTGAGCCTGCCCCTAGATCAACCTGACATGCTGACTGGAGTCTCACCAGTGCCATTGCACTGTTCTGGACATCCATTTTGGATCATGGCATCCAGCTGGCTGGATTGGGTTGGATAGGTGCCTCTCTCCTCCAGCAAATCTAGTTTAAAACCTGCTTCAAAAATTTTGCAAGCCCCTGACTCAAGATACTTTTGCTCTTTTTTGTCGGTGCTAGTCAGGCCAGGCTTGCCTGAGTAAATCCCAAGGTCTGAGTACCCAAAACCATCATTCTGGCACGATTTTTGTAACCAGCTATTGACCTTCCAGATTCATCTGGCCATCATGAGATGAAAATGTAAAGTTACACATCATGTCTCGCTACTGATCTGTCTAAACTTTAAGTTACTGACTTCTCTGCAAACATTTATTCCACCCTTTAAAAACTGGTCCATTTTCTATTTGAAAATCAAAACTAACTTTTGTTCTGTATGATGCTCATCTACTTATTTTTTTTCACCACATAGTCTTTTGTTAATGTTCTGGTTTTAGCCAGGATGGAGTTAATTTTCTCAGTAGCTAGCGTAGTGCAGTGCTTGGATTCAGAGTGATAATAATCACTTTACAAACATATATTCATCAAATCACTCAAATGTTTATTAGATGCTTTTTTTTTCATTCTGGTCAACAGCAGCTAAAAATATCCATTTTCCAAAGAATTTGATTATTAACGCATTTAGATAAATTTCAAATAAAACTTACTAAGCCTTTTTTGTTTTTCCATTGTAACCTGTCTTTGAAATGCATAGCTTAAGGCAAAAAAGTCTACACCACAAAAATTAAAATCTATATTTTAGAAGAGACATTTTTATATCTTTAACTTAATGTCCAGACATACTAGGAAGTTATGAAATCACCTAATGAAAGCTTTTCATGTAAAATTAATTTAAATGGGCATTTGAAAATAAAAAGGATATATTTAACTGAATCATAATGACTTAGCACGCTTATAATATTCAGAAAAATTATAAAAATTCAACAAGTCCTCAAATTCTAATGGCTAATTAACTGTTCAAAGCATCTGCTAGCTTATTTCAAAAGTAGTATCTAGGATTTTTGAATAAAGAGTTAAAAATATAGAAAGGTTAATTTTTAATATTGCTGCAATACTTTTAAGATGGCTACTGCCTTCTTTGTTCTCTCAGCAGCTAAAATACTTTATAAGTCAGCTAAAAAGTGCTCTATAGAGATATGAAATTAAAGTTAATGCAACATTTTTGTCTGCAAAACTGACAAGGATAGCTTTTTATCCCAGCTTAAGGACAAAGATTGTCTTGTTCTACTCTAAAAAGATCCTTGTTTTCAAAGGAGGGAATAAATCAGTTTATTCTAGCTCCTAATTACCTCAAACCTGCAGGAAGGTTGTAAACCTCTTTATTTTAAAGTAACACTAATCCCACTGAATGAATCTGAAATGTAAACAGAGTAATATCAACAAATTAAAGATTAAGTTTTAAGAATTTGATTCTCATTTTCCACAGCTTGATCAACTCTTTTATGTTACATCAAAGATTGTTCAAATTATCTAACAATAATAATGCAAAATCACTTCTTTGTTAGGATATTAAGACAAACAATTACTTTGAATACCTGGTTTTGACATATTTGTAGAAAGAAGCATAGGAAATTGTAATGAAAATATACTCTCCAGTAAGAGATCAATTTATTTTTGCTATATGCCCTGGATATGGTACATTGGTTTTCTAGAAAGACCTTTTACAGGATATTTGACTGAAATCAGCTTTCCTGACCAGGTAGGATAAGAAGATGCTTTGCACAGGTGTGGCAGAGGCCATGCAAAGGAAAATGGCATGTTCAGCGCAGAGCACCTGCTAAAACAGGGGGGACCCCTGAGCCCCACCTGTGTCAGAGGTTGGTGCTTGGGAGTGCAGGGAACTGTGTGTCTGCAAACTTGTAGATTGCCTGCTGCCAGGTGTAACCCATGACTGTGTTTTGAACTGTCCTCAGTTTCCACTGTTCACACGAGCCTTGTTTCCTTAGCAAGAAAAAGGACGGGAGTTTTGGTTGGTGTCTCATCTTGCCACTTAATGATTTTTCCTTCAGCCCTCGGAGACAGACTCCCTCTGCTTCTGCAAATTAGCAAGCCAGGCAGGGGGTCACAGTTAGACAATGTGACATGTAAGACAATTTCTCCCCAGGACACTATCAAAAATAATTTACTGAAGCTCAGAAGGCAGATGGTTACAGTCTTTGGTATGGAGAAAAATAGCTCCATTTCAGTGATGATCCTCCTGTTACCCTTCCAGTGTGTGAGCAGGAACATACGCTGCTTTAAACCCTGCTATCTTTGGATCTATACTGTGTCTGCCTGTGAATATAAGTCAGAAGAAGAAAGTTTAAATCAATGACAGCATTTTGGCATCATGTCTCCCAGTAAGAAGGCATAGAGGACACTAAATAACGAGCTTTAATGCAGATTACTTCAACAAGGGGAAGGTCAAGGTCCTGCACCTGGGAAGAAACAACCCCATGCACCAATATATGCTGGGGGTCACCCAGCTGTAAAGCAGCTCAGTAAAAAAGAACTTAGGGGGACTGTTGGACATCAGGTTGAACATGAGCCCTTGCTGCAAAGAAGGGTAATGATCTCCTGGGCTACACTAGGAATAATTTTGCCAGCAGGTGAAGGGAGATGATCCTTCCTCTCTACTCAGCACTCATGGGGCCACATCTGTAGTGCTGTGACCAGTTCCAAGTTCCTCATTGCAAGAGAGACATGACTATTCTGCAGAGAATCCAACAAAGGGTCACAAAAATGGGCAAAGGTCTAGAGCATCTCTTCTGTGAGGAAAGACTGAGGGAGCTGTGAACCTTTAGTCTTGAGTAGAGAAGGCTCAGGTGTGGACAGGGTAGGTATCTTATCAATGTCTATAAATACCTGAAGGGTAGGTATCAGAAGGATGCAACCAGGCATTTTCAGTGGTTCCCAGTAGCAGGACAAGAAGCTATGGGCACAAACTGAAGTATGGCAGTTTCCATCTGAAGATGGGGAAACACCTTTTTACTTTGTTGGTGACTGAACACTGGGACAAGCTGCCCAGGGAGATTGCGGTGTCTTCATCACTGAATATATTCAAAAGCCATAGGGACATGGTCCTGGGAAACTGGCTGTAAATAGTCTCATTTCAACAATATGCCTGGCCCAGAAGACCTCCAGAGTTTCCTTCCAGCCTCAACCATTCTGTATCTCTGTTCTCCCTCATCGCGGCTGTCCCTGAGGTGCCATAATTTCGTCTGCAGGGCTCAGCTGTGCTCTGTGATGGGTCAGCTGGAACCAGCTGGAACTGGCTGTGCCTGGCATGGAGCAGTCTCATCCCCTTCTCACAGAGGCTGGCCAGCAGCACCCCTGACCGTACCTGTACATGGACATCCAATATATTATGATTTTTTTTCCTGTTACAGATTTTATTTCTACTGCTTCAAATTTTAAAATATGCATTTCTTATCCATTTTTCCTCATCTAGTTGCATTAGAAAAAAGATGTAGAGCAAATTTTTCTAGATGAAAAATACACTACAAAATATTTTTTTAAGTTCTCTATCTTATATACAGTGCTAGTAAAAGAGGAGCTGCTGCTCAAGCGAGCCATCACATTGCAGGCTGCCTTTCTTACACTTTTTCCCTTCACCTTCCTGTAATCCCTGCATTCCCTTCACAGTTTCCTGTAGATCATTCAATGCTCAGATTTATAAAACTACTGTGAAGCTACTAGTTCCAAGGATCTCTACTTCATATCTATTTATACTCATAGCAGCCAAATACAAATCACTAGAGATTCAGCAGACAGTGAATTTAGCTTTTGCTTCTACAAGCATAGAGTAGCAGAAGATAATAAAAAATTTTATTTCTACAACATCTGTAACAATGTTGACACCTCAGAGACAGAAAACTCAAAATAAAGGCTCAGTTTTCATAGGGGTTTTTTTCTGTGTACGTGATGTTGATGAAAGAAATTTTTCTTACATATCAAATCATGCTTTAACTTCCAAACATAGGTGGAAGCATACTTAGAAAAAATTTGCCTCAGAAAAATTGGTATAAATTTAAATACATATCTCTATATGAAAATCTGTTTACTCTATTTGTGCAAACAACTTCACATTGGGGCACAAACTATGCCAGTGATCAAGTTAATGAGGATTTTTTTGCAAAGGTGCACACATAATGGCAAGAACATGATTTAAGATAGAGATTTCTGTCCTACATAAAGTGAGATACATAACCTTCTCTTTTCTTTAATCCTAACAGAATGCAAACCTTACCCTCTTTTAGGAAATGCAAGACAAATACTAAATCCCTTCACTGTTACAGGAATCCAGAGCAAAATGGGTAGCAGGGATAAAGAAGTAAGAGGCCACATGCTCAGGCACTCCTGACTTGGCTCAGTGGCCTGACTGATGGACAAGGCAAGAGTCCTCTACCATTTTGCCATTGCAGGGTGAACGACCTCTGCAGCACCACACGAAAATAGTGTACAGTTCTTCCATTCTGCTGTTCACCCAGTGGTACCTTTCTGTAAGATATGTACTTCAGAATTAAGATCATAGAACCATAGAATGTCCTGGGACCTTAAAGATCATCCAGTTCCAACCAATCTGCCAAGGGCACAAGAGTCCTCTACCATTTTGCCATTGCAGGGTGAACGACCTCTGCAGCACCACACGAAAATAGTGTACAGTTCTTCCATTCTGCTGTTCACCCAGTGGTACCTTTCTGTAAGATATGTACTTCAGAATTAAGATCATAGAACCATAGAATGTCCTGGGACCTTAAAGATCATCCAGTTCCAACCAATCTGCCAAGGGCACGCACGCCTTCCACCAGGATGCTCTGCTCAGAACCCCATCCAACATGGCCTTGAAAACTCCCAGCTATGGGCCATCCACAACCTCCCTGGGCAACCTGTGCCAGTGCCTCACCACCCTCACAGTAAGTAATTTTTTCCTAATATCTAGTCTTAACCTACCTTTCCCCATTGAAGCCATTCCCTCTTGTCATGTCACAATGAACTCACTAGCCTGTCCTACAACAATGGCAGTCTGCTTTGGGGGAAATGGCAAAACCCCTAGAGAAAGAGAAGGAGCTAGCAATGGAGAAGAGCTAGCTGGTTGGGCAGTTTAGTTATAATTGTTTTGGGATACCCAGCTCAGTTACAGTGACTACTCAGTACCGAATTATTTTCAGCAGTACCAGTAGTATATTTCAGCTGTATATCCACTACATAAAGATTAAGATCTGCAATTAATGTAACTCAGCACTGACATTAAAGGAACACAGTATAGAAGGATTGTATCTGCCCTTCCAATTTCCATGTAGAATGAGTGTTGAATTCCTTACAGAAGACATGATATGTGATCATTTCCCTATTAGATGTGAGTATTAAATTCTCCAAAATGTGATTTCAATAGCTATTTGCTGTCTAAGGATCTCACAGTATAAATAATGTTTTCCAAATAAACTTCATACTTTTAAGTATCAGCTTAGAGTACATTTAATGGCTTGCTACTGAGAAGACTTTTTTTTTTTTAAAAAAAGCTATGCCAGTTCCTTTTCCAGCTTAAAACAGTGGAGAGTCTACTCTCTCACTTCAGCATTTGTATAGATAGAGAGAACCATTTGTTTGTTTACACTATGTAAGAAAATAAATGGAAGCAGGGAAATGTTTGTCACTTGCAATCCTCTGTATCTGCTTTCCTTTATAGTGTGCAGAAGTTAACAGCAGCACTGATGGGTAAAACATTTTCTCTAGGGATGTCAAAGAACTGTGTGCATTAAACAGACATGATACAAATTTAATAAGCATTGCAGTGGTAGAAGGGCCTATCTCCATGCTGTGTTGCTGAAGCTTAAAAAACAATTAATGAGATTCAAATCTAACTTACTTGCAAATCTAACTATGCTGGGATGGGAAAATAAAACAAGCCTAACTACACATGCACAGAATTAAGCATGAGACTATTGCCAGGTATTGATCCATTAGTGTTAGCTTTTGTAACTATATTAAGCAAGTATTAATTTAATACTTCAATAATTTCCACGTCCTCCCTCAACTATCCCGTCTCCCATCTCACCCTCCTAATTTCCTCCCTGATTAATTCTTTGCTTTGATACTAATGAAAAATCTTTTGAATTATAGTTTCCATTTCTAACTAGAACAATTCACATTCTTCCTTCTCTTTATTTCATATACCCTTTGATTATCTTCCTTGGTAACATCTAACTCTTAATTATGTTTACCTTTTTTTTAAAACTTGACATTAATTGCATTTTTAATATCCATTCCTTGCTTTTAAAAATTATATGCATAATTTATAGGACTTCTACACAAACATTTCCATTTATAAGGAAAACATATATGAATTATTGGCAAAAAATATGAACAGATGAACATTTTTTCTCTGATTTATATTAAGGGGTAAACATGTTTTCACATAATATGGTAAAAAACATCAACAGCTCTCCTTTTTCTAAAGACATTTAGAAATCCAGTTCTTAGTTTGCAGCTTGGCTACTAAGAACTTCAGGCTAAAGGCTATTCAAGTGTAAATTTATATTTTAATGCATTCATCTGAACAAATGAGTCAAGTTTCTAAATTCTTTTAGTTATCTCACTTTATAAGACATTGGGTAAAATGTAGTTCTAGATTGGTAGTAAAGGACAAACAGATGAAAACATTAATACAGAACTCATCTCACTAAATGCATTTCAAACTATGCAATCATTAAAGCAGATCCTTCCTCTCAGGCAGACATCTTTCTGTATCAAATAGTTGAATCTGATAATATTGCTACAGTTCTTCTGGGCAAGAAGATATGCTTTGAAGAAAAGGAATACAAGATCAGTAATTTTATCTCTTCAGGCTTGGACACTGACTGTTTACAGTTCTGGCTCTCCAATTATTCTTAGCATGCTGGGTAGTGCAGATACATTAATTGTTTTGAACAGCTTGAAGCAGTAATGTTATAGAATGAGTACTTATTTGCTGGGACTGTTTTTTTCATGTTTTGTCTCTGGGTAAAATAGTTGGGAATGCTTTGTATACACTTTGGTATTCACAGCAATTATCCCTTTACTTACTTTAAGCTTGCAATGTTTTTTGGGTATTTTCTTGATTTTCCTCCCTCTTACATGGCAAGCTCATTTCTCATCTAATGATGGAATCCTGCTTTGTATAGACTTGTGATTCTTGATTTTGATTTTAACTCAAGCATTGATTGAAACTTTTCTCATAACTGGTGCATTTATAAATGCACTTATCCATCTGTGCTATCTGATTCTAATAAGATATTTCCTCTTGTCATAGCTTTCAGAGGGAACACCTAAAAGGTTTTTTACCTCTGTCTGGCTACCTATTCTCAAACATTATAGAGGAAATAAGTTATCATCAAGATTCTTAACCCTCAGACACATCTGAAAGAAAGTGATGAAAAAGAGGCTAGTAGGATAAGCAAAACCGTGAGCGGAGACAGACAGTGTGACCACATGCACTTCATTTCCGAAAAAAATTTAAAAGGAACAATAGTGAGAGAAGGAAAAGCATCTGATGCCCCAATTGCTTCAATTATAGTACATTGAACTTAAGTTCAACATTGAGTAATAATTCTTTTGTATAGACTGTATATCAGATATTTTCAGCTTTATATATTTAAAGTAACTACTACAAGACTGAGAAAAACTGCATTTTTTTGTAATTTTTATTTTCCAGAAGTCCAAATTGAGAATAAATTTTGAATACCTTTTGTCCATCTGTAAATTCAAAGTTTTTTCCAAACTGTTCTGTTCCATTTGCAAAGATAAGAAACTTAATCTGGCACCAGAAACAGAGAATAAACTAGTGATTACAATCGAGCAATCATTATGACATATGTTTCAGCTTTTGAAATATCATCTGAGTAGTGTTCTTGGGAAACATGCCTGAAAAAATATTCTGTTACACTGTGATGAAATAAATGACCATTGCTTTTCTCAGAAAGACAGATTCCTTATAAGTAAAGTAGCCCTAAACCCTGGCATATGAAATGACTATAAATTGTAGTGTCTGTTACAGTGGTCAGCAGCCAAAAGAACTATTAATATCTATAAACCATCCAACACAGTTATCAGTATGTACTAATTGGAAAAGTCATTTTTTAATATCTATAAACCATCCAACACAGTTACCACTATGTACTAATTGGAAAAGTCATTTTTGATTACTGCTTTTGAAAGCACATTATACTTCTCAAAGTCAAAGTTCAAAGAAGTATCTCACATAAAGTGGCTCAGAAAGATGAATACAGCCATTTTAATGAACTGACCTCTCTATTTTGACTCTTTTACATGGCTGCAGGATTGGTTATACTTCTGTCTTCTCTTTTATCTCACAGAATGCAGAACATCACAGGTTAGAACCATTCTTCCAACTTCTGCAAGGACTTGGATACCATTCCCCAGGCCACTCTTGCACAAAATTCTTTATTTTATGTGATCAAGCTTTAGCTACTTTGTTTCTTCTTCCAGGAAAAAGTGTCTAATGACAATGCTGTTTAGCATGCAGTAAGCATAGCATGCAGTTAATGTAACAGTCAAGATGTACTATTTCCAGTTAAAAAGAAAATCAGAATAGTTTATAAGAATGATACATTCTTTTCTCACCAAAGTGAGTTATTTTCACACCAAACAATAGATTTTGCTGTTCTCCTCTTATGCCTTGGCAGTGAAAATTTACATTTTTAGGATCTAAGTAGCTGAAAATCTAAGTTATTTTATTTTTGGCCAGAGATTATTTTATCTTTCCAGAAGTCCTATTGCTCAGTGATCTTACCAAGCTTACCAAGTAGAAGTTGGTCTTCTGAGCCAAACTGCTTTTCCCAATCCTTCATATGAAAACCCTTGAGAAAATGGTTTGGTGACAAACTCATTCAATCATACTTAGTGTGTTCATAACCAATCTAAGAATGAGCTTGCCAGCTGGGGCAGTATGCTAGAGTTTGCATTATCCTGTGGATAAGCTTAAGCTGCAGCAGAATATCCCTTGAACTGATCTTCTGCAGTCTCATTCTTCCTCTTTGACTTGGCATGTCTTCTTGTCCCTCCTACCTCCTGCTGTGTGATGGCCTAGCTATCACCTATAATGCAACTACAAAATATCTTTCAGTAAAGCTCTTTTATACAAATTGGTAAGACTTGGAGTGAGGTTTTAAATTCCTAGAACAATCTTTACTGATGGACAGGCAATTTCCAGGAAGAATTGTTTACTTCTGTTCCAGACATATCAGGAAAACCCCTGCAGTACTTAAACACCACTAAGGATAGCAGTTTTCATTCCTGTGTCTTTGCCTCCTTCTTTACTAAGAAAAGGAAGGAAAAATAAGCTCACTGAGAGTTATTATCCTGTTTAGAAGGATACTATGATAGTCTTCTTGTTTAATCCTATCCATTCTTGCTTTACCTTGATTGTGTAAGCTTCACTGATACAAATTAAGGTGAAAATAATCTCCATAAAAGCCAATAGCATAGTGTGTTTCTAGAAGCAGAATAATTATAATGTAATCCTTTCATTATAGCTGCAAGAACAAATTAATGACATATGTAAAACTGAAAAATGACCTTTTCAACACTGGCCTGTCAGGATATGGCCACTAGAAGAGTTGTTGTACTGTAAAACCAGAGTGCTGTGTCCTCTTTTCCCATCACTTTAAGACTGCCAGGTAAAGCAAATGACACCAAAGCCATTTTATTGAGCTCCATGTATCAAAATATCTTCTAATACCTCAGTTAGCTTGTTTATCATTGGCTTGGAGTTCTACACCTTGTTACAGATACAGCACTACAGGAAAATGCTTAGTCTTATCAGAGGCATCTCTTTTTGTAATAGCTTTCCTTTTTTTCTTGCTAAGAACATTAACAAATATATTTTTCTATTTTTAATCCACTATTATATTCCATTGACTGCTTCCGGGAATCTCAAATGCATCTAAAGAGATGTACACTATGATTTGGTAATTTACTTCAATTAGAACTTTCAATAAAATATTCATGAAAGTGGTCTCTTGTTGAGCTAGACCATTTATTTACTTAAGGATAGGTCTAGAGCACTCACAGGTATAATCCATTAGGAAAGCTAATTGACATTTTGACCAATAGATTTTTAATGACCTCTCCCCATGATTCTTGACAAAGGCTACTGGTCAAAGTATCAATTCTCACACATACTGGGTGATAACTACACATAAATTAAATGTATTTTTTAATAGAACACTCTGTGTAAGTGACCCTATCTCGATGAGTAGACACTGCTATGAATATTTATTTAATACTGTTTTTAATGAAACCTAATACCAAGGGACACTTACATTACAAAGAAGTCAAGCCCTATTAATTATCCAAAGCTAGCATTTCTAATAGATTACTGGGAAAAATAATTTTTCCTACAGGTTACCAGATTTTTATCTACCACCAGATTTATTGCTATTAGTAATATGAACTGCATGCCAGTTTTTGTGGTATAAAGATATATTACAGGTATGGCAAATTTCTTACCTGAAATCAGGTCTTGATTCAGCAAGCTTTTCCTCCTGTGCTCATCTTTATGAGTATGCAGCTTCTGAAATACCATATATGAAAATAGGATAATGTCTGTATAAGTATAGAATGGACTGGGGACTTGAATCGGTAAGTGCAATATCTTACTGATATACTTTGGCTGCACTTTCCTAGGAACTATAAAACTATTGATTTATTCAATTAGAGGAACTGTCACCAACATCTAACAGAGTGGATAATCTTAAAAAATAGTTAGTTTGAATGGGTTATAGTACTTGGATTTCTTTGCCAAGAATAGGAAGATGTCATTATTTCTGCATGTATCTGGGAAAAAGTTTGCTGAAACTTTATGATATATTTTCCTTATTGCTGCATATGCCTTTTATGCCAAATCACTCCCTTCATCAAACACTTATAGGGAGTCCAGCTGTTTCTCCAGGAAACATTCTGTAAGAAACTCTCTTGAATTAAATAGAAAACTAGATTTACTTTGAATTTCTTCCCAGAAAGCTTTTCTTAAGATGTAAATAGAAGTAGAGCAAGTATAACAATAGTCTTTCTTAATCGTAAAATATGAAGGGTGGTGCAGTTCTTCAACACTCAGCATCTTTGTACATTTGAAATTATGCTGAAAATATACAATTCCTTCTATTTAAAACACTTGCTGAAATATTACTACTGCTAGTACATGCTTTATCAAGGCTATCAGATTTTTTCTTTCTACATAGCATTCCATTTCCAAAATTACAGTATCTTCACAGCATATCCACTGGAGACTAATTTCTTGTCTATTTAGATGAGATAATGGGAGCATGCATGTGAACTCCATTCAAGAAGTTTACTTTTCAGAAAGACAAAGAATAAATATATGTGTTATATGCATGGAACAAAACATTTTCCTATGTTCACTTACATGGACCATCAACTATCATAATGTTAATAATACATTATATTAATAAAACAAAAATTTTCATTTTGATCTCATTTTATTAAGGAGATCTTAAAGTGAAACAAAAAAATAAAACTTCAAAACCCCAAGCAAACAAAACCCCCAATCAAATAAAAACCCCAAAAGCCATGAAGAGACCATGAACTTGAAATTCTCTTCCATAATGAAATTCTCAAACATGTGGTAGAAGCATATGCTGGATACTCTGTAGCTCCCCTTCCCATGTTACTAAGTGAGAAGGGGAAAAAAGGATGAAGATCTGAAGGCAGAAGCCTCAGAAGTTAAAAAAGGGGTTCAAGGTTGGGAAAGGAAGATAAACTCGGGGCTGCAGGAATGAATAAAGAAGAAAGACAATGCTGGGATGCAACAAAAAGAGCTCTACAGAGAAGAGATAAAAGTAGATATATCTGAAGGAAAAAAAGATGAACTTCAGCTGATACTAAAACTGGAATGATCTAATAGAATCTGTTTAAAGAGCAAAATTTAAGGAAGAGGGGAACAAAAAAAAAAGACCCAGTTATTTGTATTTTACAACACTTATAAAGGTTTTAGTTGCCTATCAAAAATCTGGAAGTTGGGAGGAGGGGCATAGCATTGTTTTCCAGTATCCTGGCTATTTGTAGAGAACAAAAGATAATTTACTCACACACACCAGGTAGGAAACACAGCTGTCAGATGGCAGTGATAAAAAAAATAATTTTTGCCTGGCTGTAAATTACCAACTCAAGAGAAAATATGGAATCATAGACTCATGAGGTGGAAGGACTCATTTGAATCATTGGCATTGTTTTCCAGTATCCTGGCTATTTGTAGAGAACAAAAGATAATTTACTCACACACACCAGGTAGGAAACACAGCTGTCAGATGGCAGTGATAAAAAAAATAATTTTTGCCTGGCTGTAAATTACCAACTCAAGAGAAAATATGGAATCATAGACTCATGAGGTGGAAGGACCCATTTGAATCATTGAAGTCCAATTCCTGGTCCTGCACAAGACATCTCCAAGAGTAGCACCATGTGCCTGAGAGCATTGCCCAAACACTTCTTGAACTCTGTCAGGCTTGGTGCTGTGCCCATGTCCCTGGGGAGTCTCTTCCAGTACTGACCCACCCTCTGGATGAAGAACATTTTCCTAATATCTAACCTAAATCTCCTCTGACACAGCTTCATGCCATTCCCTTGGATGCTGTCACTGCTCACCAGAGGTCAGAGATCAGTGCCTGCACCCATGCTTCCCCTCATGAGGAAACTACAGACTACTACGAGGTCTCCTCCAGGCTGAACAGACCAAGTGACCTCAGCCACTCTTCATATGGCTTCTCCTCCAGACCCTTCGCCACCTTTGCAGCTCTCATTTAGATGCTCTCTAATAGGTTTATATCTTTCTCATATTGTGGTGCCCTAAACTCCACACAGTATTCCAGGTGAGGCTGGATCACTGCAGAGATTTATATTTTAGTGATTATAAAGCATGTCTTTGGGCCAGCCACTGAGGTTTAAAGGATGCTCAAGTCTTTGTATTGCACTACATTTTTGTGTGTTTGAAGCCATCTATCAAACAAGCTTTCTATCCTGATCACATTAGCAAATTATTTTGGCAATGAAACATTATTTTAAATCATAACTAGATCTAAAAGTAAAAGAAAAATGACAACTTTTCTGATCACAAGCTGCAAAAATCTGTACTGAGCAGTCTTGCTCACTGTTAAATTCACCCTATAATACTTTTGAAGATACAATGAATATTTGAAAAAATGTCTGGATAAAAAAGCAGAAGTTAGGCATATATTTCTTTTTATAGACAATTCTAAGTAGTTCTAAATTAGATGGTGTGTAACCTAAACTTTACTATCAAGAAGGGTATTAAAGGTAGAGGAAAAACAGATACCAAATTTCAGAAAATTTCCGCATCAACTATTTCCCATTCTCACCTTAGTACTAAAGTACACTAAACAGCCAGATCCAAGAGGACATCACACTAGAGAAGGCAATGTAGTCAAAGATTGAATTTGATTTAAGATGTGGAACATAACACAAAAAAAATAATTCTCAGAACTAGTTTCAGAACCCGTCTTGTAGAACTGGCTCAGAACAGTTTTGTTCAGTTCACTAACTCCAAATAGTATGTAGTGTTCAAATACTTAGTTTTGGTTTTGTTACTGGAAAATCAAAAAATAGTGAAATCTTATGTTGCTCTATAAAATAATCCCATTTTCTATCATTTGTGTTCAACTAAAAATAATTATGATGAATAATTTCTTTTAAAAAATTCAATTTGTTGTATTTTATACTCCAAAGAAAGATGCTGCTTATGACAGAAAATATAAGTAAATGTTTTGTAATTTTTATAAAGTGTAAATTGAATAGTTTCAGCTGAGGTGCAGCTGTTTCCAGTTTTCATAACTTTTCAGAAAATTTTAAAAAAATTTTGAAAGTTATTTAAGCCTCAAAAATTTTTAGGAGAAATGTTTCTCAATATACCTGTATCCCAGAGATATTTTGGCTTTTTCAGGCTTAATAAAACATAGCATACACATTTTCAATCTGTGAGTCGTTTAACTGTTCCTTTTTCCCATTTACTGTGGTTATTTCATGGCATTCCTCACCTCTTATTGCTGAGACTCTGGGGCATCATTAAATTGCAAATGTTGTCAAAGTTCCACTTGAACAGTAATAGTGATATAAATCTCTATTCAGCCCTGCTCTTGCCAGCTGGCTCAAAAGGAGGTCTCAAAAGTATCCCAAAAAGAGAAGTAACAGCCTATCTTAAGAGCTTAAACAATATTCACTACAGTTCCCAAATAATGGGATCTTCAAATGCAGATTGTTTTGCTCTCTTTTACAATAGCTGAAAACGCAAACCACCAAAGTGACAGTTCAAATAGTGAAACCTTTTCAAAGTGTTTTTCACATGCTATTGCTGTCTGTCCACTTTTAAAAGAAATTTCTATATAAAAAGAATGAAGTTGAAAAGCAGTATGAGTCATAGAATGGTTTTGGTTGGAAAGAACCTTAAAGATCATCTAGTTCCAACCCACTGACATGGGCAGGGACAGCTTTCACTGGACCAGGTTGCTCAGAGCCCCATCCAACTTAACTTCATTCCAATAGACTCTGGACAGTAATTATCCTCTAAGAATGAAACTTCACTTGCAATTTTCCCAAGATTTTAAAGTACACACTGAGTTTCTGATTACTGGTTTTTTCCACACTAACTCTGTAGGTGCCACAGAATAAGCACTTTTTCTCATAATTGCAGAGTGTGGTTATGTACTTTTTTGCATGCTGGATCAAGTGTGGATCAGGTGTTTCAGCCTGAAAAAAAAATTTGTGACAGTTAATTGTCCAGTTCCTGACTGTGTCTGGCAGAAGAATTGGGCTTGGGAGGGTTGTAATCATTGCTGTGGTCTACAGTATGTCTAGCAGAACTTGCCAAAACAATTTCAAAACAGCTTTGTGTGTGATCCGAAGACTGTCATATTTTACAGGACTTTGTCTCTCTGCTTGAAATTTCAAAGCCGAGGCAATATCATTGGTGTATAGAAATACATGGTTTGTTTTGACTAGCCATTGATTAAATCTGTTTCTTCAAACATTCATTGAAGTCACAACTGTAATGCTTCAGATATGAGATGAAAATGTTTGTGAACAGATATGCTAGCCAGTGGAGTAGCTGGGCAAACTTATGTATCTGTGGCATTAGACTAGAAAAGAAGAGATTTAATGTATCCATCATTCACAATATAATGCACAGAAATGAAAGTATATAAAGAAACAAAGACTGTAAACTTCTATTAGCTCTGCAAATAAATCAGTTGTGTATTTATCCATTTAAATTATTATTATCATTAATTATTAAAGTTTGTCTTCTCCCTTGCTTTTTTGATTTTAATTTTATGAAAATGCTGTTTCACAGTTACTTGTGAGATATTTTAGCTGTGTTCTTTCATTATGAAATGCAATGAAGCCACAGTTCATAATGGGATCTTCCATATGCTACTGCACTAGAATAGCTGGAATTTATAATTTCAACACATAGATGCTACAGTTAAAACAATATTTCCTTAGGACTATGCATTTCTACTTAGAAATGCAAGATTAAAGCAGTCAACAAACACTGATTTCTTTTAAAACAAACATGGTGTCATCTCTCATTTGAACTGAAAGGGAGCTTTACAGATCTGTAACTTCATAGAACTGTAGAATCATAGAATGGTTTGGGTCCCAAGGAACCTTAAAGATCATCTACTTCCAACCCACTGACATGGGTGGGGACACTTTTCACTAGACCAGTTTGCTCGGAGCCCCATTCAACCTGGCCTTGACTTCAGAAGAATGTATCTCTTTTCCTAATCTTTTCACACAGTTAACATTATTTTAGGGCCTTGAAAATGTTAGGATTTTTGGAGAAAATCTTGCCATCATAATTATAGTTTTTTTAATTTAAAAGTTAGTTTTAAAATTGCCCATTTTCGTAATTTTCCAGATTTGAATGGAATACTTATGAACTATTGCAAAATGTTTTCCAGATTAACAGCAAACAGGATGTTTTGAAGTGATGGAGAGTGAAATTTTTCAGAAGAATTCCTGGGATAGGAAGAATCTTGCCCTTTTAAAAAAGAAGGTAAAATATTTTTCTAAATGTGTAACTTAATATACAAAAAAGAAAAGAAAGAGCATCTGGAACGATTTTTAATCATCAAATATTTTCCCTTTTAATAGACATGAAGCGTATAGATAGCAGCGCCTACTGGTATTTGTGTAAATAAATTAACAATCAAACATAATTAAAGTTTCCTTTTCATATGAAAGTAGTCTGAAAGCTTTCAAAAATGTATTTACTGATAAATCCAAAAGATTGTTTTTATGAATTTTTATCAGAATGAATGCCTAATATATGTATATTCCAAACATATACTACTTTTCTTCTAGAAGCCCAGAATAGCTCTGGAGCCCAAAATACATATAAGTGGCAAAATAATGATTATGTCTGAATGTTTAAAGAGACGTCAGAAAAATTTGCTTTAAAACACATCAAGCACTTATAGCTTTATTAAGATTTTAAATGCGGTATAACAACTTTTAGAAAGTCTGCTTGTCATGTACTTTGAAGATGTGTGTGCTTTAAATACTGTAGGTGAAAGTTCATTTTAGTTTTTGCCTCAAGCATTCTTTTGAAATATCAGAGGTTTTAGTGTCCCAATTTTTTTCTCATTATATCCTGAGATTCCAATGTTCTGGAACTTTTCTTCTTCTTCTATATTGAACTTGCATTCTTTTAATGTATATTTCTATTGAGTGACAGTCCTAGGAATACAGTGCACATAGAAATACCTATATGGAGGCATATTGAAAAGAGTTCTGAAACAACAACAAAACAAAGTAGGTGCAAAACTTTGTCATATAATTGGAAGAGCTTATAAAGACCAATGGTGAAAAATTATCATCATTACTATAAATCTGGAGCAGGTTATCTATCCAGAATGGCATGCAAGGTTTGTCTAAAGGAAGAAGTTTAACAGCCTGATCTTCTGGAGCCTGATTTCCATAATTAATCACCATTGCCATTGCATGGAAAAGCACATCAGCAGAGGATTATTTGACTTGGTCAGAACTATGAAGGTAGACAAATCTTGACACAGTTCAAGTTTTCTAAGCCCCAACATGGTTCAGCCTATCTTCTTACACTACTTGAATAGGAAGCAGAGCTCTCTGAGGAAGGAGGTGTTGCAGTACCTAAACCTCTAAACTGATTGGAAAAGGAGTTTATATTTCTTGAAAAGAAGATCTGCAAGGACAGATTTTTTTTGTGTGTGTTTAGCACCCACCGATGCTCTGTTTGTCTCTAAAGTTACACTGGTGTTCCCATCAGGCCTTGAGTCATTCTTTCATATTAAAAGTATTATTCTAGTCCTTCTCTACCCACCTTTCATCTCATCCTTTCTGACCTTTCTCAGCATATTATGCAAGTCACACAGCCTTCAGAGATCTAACATCAAATCTTTGTGGCAAGACAGAATGGTACTTAACATATTTCAAAAGACACTATGGCATAGAGTAGCATACATGATTTGTTTGAGGTGACACAGGAAACCTCAAGGCTAAGACATGAACTGATATTTTCTGAGCACTCAAATAAAAGCTAATGTGGAATATGGTCTTCTTTCAAAAAAACTGCTCAGACTCCAGCAGCCCTCAAAGAAAATATTTATGCAACTCATACTGGAAAAAATAATCTCAAGAAGCAAGAAGTTAAGAACCCAATTTCTGTTTTTAATGAGTTAAATATATGGAAGGAAAATCAGGGAGAATAAAGTCTACAAGATTTATGGCATCTGAGTCATGCAAGCATTTTTCTGGTTTCTGTCTTAAATTTCATCCAAAAAAGCATTCTTCTAATCTTATAGTCAATGTAAAATGAGAAGATCAGCAGTACCTGGCCCAAAGAAACATTTTCCTTTCAACTTTTCCCAACAATTTCTTTGCCAT
>NW_008688466.1:0-44314 GCF_000695815.1 Acanthisitta chloris | reverse complement strand
TTCCCTTTTCCATTTTTTTAGCAAGATTGAAGGGAAATATAAATGGCAACAGAAATCATATCTACTAAGCATGTAAAACACTCACTGAAATAAATAAATTATGGCATTTTTAGTAGAAATTAATGCTTGTTTGGGTTGTTTTTTGGGTTTTTTTTTTGTATCACTAGAGTAAATTAATGTTGGGGCATTAAAATTCTGTTGGGGGACATTAGTGTCATCTAAATACGTAAGTGCTTAAAAGCAGTTGCCAGGCCTTCATTGTGGCAGATGTTAAAAAAGTAAAAGAGCAAGATAAACTCTGCCTCCAGATATTTAGAGTTTAACTATCTGCAGAATCTATATTAGTCTCAAGTCAGCCACAGACTTACTGTGAGACACAGCGAGTTTATTCTTTCCCTGCACTGCCCAATGCAATATGTAAGAGATGATGTAGCAGCTTTGTGTCTCTTATGCCTTTTTTGCTACATCCTTTAGGTTCAACCCTCCCAATGCAGATAACCACAGTATCAGCCTCTACTGTACAGAAGGTAGCATAAATTTCTATGGAACTGAATACAGATTAACAGCTGAATAATAACTTTTTCTCTCTCTTTGTTTTGCTTTGTTTTGTTTTGTGGGGTTTTTTTTGTGCAAGAAATACAAAGCCAGGAATATTCTGACTGCTCCACTTTTGTGGACACATTATCCAGCTCCGCTAGTTTCAGGGAGGTTTGTGATGGCTAAGATGATGACTGCCTGAGGTAGGACTGCACTAGCACTTTCCACATCAATTGTATTTTACAGTCTGGTTTTATTCAAGGAAGCGATAGCTGTGAAGGAATAAGCTCTGCACAGAGAAAACATTGCCAAAATTACTTATTTTGTCATCTCCGAAGTGATGGTATTTGTACACTCAGGCACAGTTCTGGATAACACACATCCATTCTGTGGAAAACCTCCATGTTTCTTTCAAAATAAAAAGAATCAGCAAAGATGGATTGAAACACAAAGTGATCTCCTTTTACTTGTAGAGACAGTCTCCACACCTTTTCCAGGAAGAGTCAAAATCAGTTTCAGTCAGACTGCAATTGAAAGATGTCTTAAAGCACATGCGAGAACAGACCAAATGGTATATAGATCTCGTCTACTCTTGTACAATGTAATAGAGCAGAAAAAAATCTACTTTATGTTAAAAGGTATTGAAGCACAGCAATTTTGTTATATATGAAAAGGAAAACCCACAGAAGCCAAAATACAGATGATGAATAAAGGTAATTTGATTGAGAAAATGTTTAAGATATTGTGCATTTTATTCATTTTATTCTCATGCTGACTCCAAAGCAGAGCACTGTACCCTCTACCAAGAAAAAATTAGCTCTATCCCAGTCATCACCAGGACAACTATTCAACAAATGTAAATTCCCTCTCTTTTAAAACCTACAAAGCATGGCATTTCTGTACAATAGGCCTTTGACTGAAATTCAGTTTGCTATTGGAGAAGACGTAATGTGCTGGTTGTTTACATGATCTCATGATGGGGTTATGAGGCATGTTTCATTTGCCACTGCTGAATGCTATTACTTGATTTATGTTTTCATCTCTATGTTACTTTTCAGCTGTAATAAATCCATTCCTGTTTGAGATCTTCCTTTCGTAGTATTGTTACCTTCAGCTTCTGAGCATTCTGGTATCTTGAAGCCAAATTCTGCAAACAGTCAACATTTGTCATCCAAAGAGTCATTGTTAAACTTTTAACTGATTACATTGTGAGAAGGAGATCTCTGCTTTATAGTGGGATTCTTCCAAGTGGTGTTTTTTTGATTATTGGAGTAATATCTATTAGAAACTACTTTCTGGTTTAAGATGCACTTGAACAAAACTGGAAATTTGTTATGGTCAATGAAAAATAAATATTCAGCTCCTCCATCTGTTCCTCTAAAACCGTGATGCATGTTGGAATTCATTCTACAAGAGTAGTAGATTCAGATTAGTTGTTAGGAAAAATTTCTTCACTGTTAGGGTGGTCAGGCACTGGAATAGGGAATTGCCCAGGGAGGTGGTGGAGTCATCATCCCTGAAGTGTTTAAGAGCTGTCTGGATCTGGTGCTGGAGGATATGGTTTAGGGTTTAGGGGTTCCAGCAGAGTGGAAGGTTACTGGCCGAACTTGATGATCTTAGAGGTCTCCTCCAACCGTGGTGATTATATGATTTTATGAATATATGATTATATATGACTAAACCTTTCTATTAAACAAACAAATCCCAACAATAACATAAAACACAAAGAATGAAAAATAACCAAAGTTAACTTATTTCATGGTTCTGGAAGTGGCACACTGAGAACTGAAGCTGCTATGGTTGGTAGGTCTCTAACATGATATTTGCCATTCAGTTCGGATAGATTTAAATACATCATCTAAGAAAACTGGTGGCTTTTCAAAACACCACTCTAACACAAAACCACCAAAATACTTACTGGTTTGACCTTCAGAGCTGATAGAAACATCCAAACTAGGGTCAATCAGTGGATGACCAGCACAGTTGATTCACTGTAAAACATTTCCATGTGTCCTAGAGAGATTCAACAGAAAACAGCTTTAAAAGTGTACTTATGTTAATTTATGTGCCATATTTATCCTGAAAAATCACATATGTAGGGGGAAAAAATCCCAACAAGAACTAAATAAAAAAACCCCACGTGTTCCTACAAGTCTTCTTATCATTTTGTGAAAATGAAATACTTAACTGGACTCTTTATACAATGGATATGAATTGTGGAACAACTGCAACATAAACATTTCTCACTTAAACTGAATGAAAAATAAATTGACTACAACCACACCATACTTGGCTCAGACCACAAGAGGTTCAACAAAATTAATAACACCAGACTTTCCAGATGAGGAGTTTGTCATGTAGATGTTGACTGATGGTTGTAAACTCATTGTAAGCTCAGAGGAAAAAAAAAAAAAAAAAAAGAAAGGAAAAAACCCAAAGGAAAAAAAGCCCTGCCCTGTGTAGCATCATGTAGTTGTCAGCTATACAGATCATTCAAACTAATACCTCATTGCTCATGAAACAATGATAAGAACTGACGTTGTATTTGACAAGTTTACAGTCATCAGCTCTTGCAGGAGCGAGTTCAGTGTAAGATCATTAGCCAGAAAACTACACTGCTTCCTGTTTTTAGTTCCTGCAGACATAAAACGCAATCTGTGCCACAGGGCATGGGACAGATGGGTTTGGGGATGCTGTAGGCTATACATACTGGAGCTGACAGGCTTCAGTTCTCAAGTAATTTTCCCTTTGGCATTTTTTTTTGCACAAACTTACAAATATTGGACCACATGGGGGAAAAAAAAAAACCAAAACAAAACCGAAGTATTGTTCCAACTAAAGTGAAAATCATCTGGGCAAAAAATCCAACTGGTGAAAAATGAAGCAATATATGACCTAAATAAACAGCATAATTTCGAGACAAGTATTTCAGCACAGGCATTGGTTTTGATATTGTCAAGATTTGTAGTCTACATGAAGTAAAAGCTTTTCATTTACAAGGTGAATACCCTTAAAGAGGCTCAAATAGCTTTGTAAGTGTGTCATTATAAGTTTTCTGTGTCATTATTTGTTATTCATATATCATCTTAGCATCTGCCTGAAGGATCATGGGCAAACAGTAAACCAAAGGAAGTGAGGTTAACTGGTACCCTCGTTGACAAGTTCAGCAATAACACACCTCCACCAGAAATTCTAACACTTCTAAGAAATTGATTCCATGCAGGTGTTTTCTCCTTATAAAGAGAAATTAAAAAGAAATAAAATTCCATCATGTGTAAGTAACAGTTCAATAAGAAAGATTCTCTTTTATATAAAGAGTCTACTTAATCCAAATGAATATTTTTCTTATTGTCAACTCATCATTTTTACAATTATTTAGGCTATGTTAAAAGCTGAACTGCAAAGAACTGGAAAAATGTCTTGGCTTGTAAAACTTAGAGGTCCATCTGGAAACTGGAGAAAAACTGCAGATCAGAAAAATAGATGCCTTTAACAAAGTCAGAATTATGTTAACATTTTTGGTGAAACACCCAACATCTCTAAAATTGTTTATTTGCAAACAGAAGTTTTATTTTCCCTGCAAAGAAGCTTGCGTCTCTTAAGGAAAACTGTAGGAAGTTACTTCAAATTAGTTTGATGCATGAAGACCTCATAGCAACCCTCCAGTTTCTGAAGGCGCAGATGCAGAAAAGACAGAGAGGCAATCTTTGTTGGAAACTCTACTGATAGGACAAGGATTAACAGGTATAAATTGAAAAAGGAGAAATTTAGATTAGATATTAGGAAGAAATTTTTTACTGTGAGAGTGACACAACACAGGAAAAGGTTGCCCAGGGAGGCTGCAGATGCCTTGGCCCTGGCAGTGTTTAAAGCTGGGTTGGATAAAGCCTTGAGCAGTTTGGTCTAGTGAGAGGTGTTTCTGCCCAGGGCAGGGAGGGTTGGGATAGATGAACTTTAAAGTCCCTTCCAACCTCTTGACATTCTATGATTCTGTGATTATTAAATTGCATTTTCATACTTATATGGTTGCCCAGGGAGGCTGCAGATGCCTTGGCCCTGGCAGTGTTTAAAGCTGGGTTGGATAAAGCCTTGAGCAGTTTGGTCTAGTGAGAGGTGTTTCTGCCCAGGGCAGGGAGGGTTGGGATAGATGAACTTTAAAGTCCCTTCCAACCTCTTGACATTCTATGATTCTGTGATTATTAAATTGCATTTTCATACTTATATATTACAAGCTCCACACCACACACCCCCCTCACACTCCCATACATCCCCATCTTTCATCTGTTTGGTCTTGTTGGACTTTGAGCTCTTAAGTAAGACATTAGCTTGTTCTCTTGCCAAAACTACTTGGTGTTGTTTTGCCATTTTTTGTTTCATTTTTTTCTTACTCTACTGACTTGTCTTGATATAAACCCCAAATTATGCTTTATTGCATACTATTCAGTACACAATTGAAGGATAATTTTCAAAATTATACTGAAATTCATTATAGCTTATCTCAGTGCTGCAAACACGGATATGAGTTATTCCACTAAATTCACTGACTCACTTATTAGATGGTTAAAACAAGTAAAATACTTTCAAATAAAAATACAATTTTGCTGAAATCTTACCTTTTCATATTTTTGGAATTTACTTTTTCTGGAATGAAGACATTCCTTTCATCATTTACCTTGCCAAGAAGACTCCTTCACAGGGTTTTTGAGCACTGGTAGTTTTTGGGGACCCCTGAGTTTGCAGCCTTTCCAACATTTTGAAGAGTTTATCACCTCATCTAGAAAACTGACAGTCCTTGACAGATTGCACATGAAGTTGCTCCTGAGAAGTAGTACTGACTGCATGAGAAGAAACAGACAACTTTTAGGTTTCATGTGTGAAAATTTATTTTGTGAACATTATCAAAGTCTATGTACATGTACAAGGAAATGTGTATGTCTTGAACTAGCACATAAGTTAAAATTAAAGATGCCTTTTTTTTTAAAAAAAGGCACCATATATAGTGAAAATATGTTATTTAGATAGTTATTACTTAGTTGTGTTTTATGACTTTTTTATCTTTCTACTCCAGCAAGTGTACTTTGCTTTGCTTTGTAAAAAGTAATGAAGCCTAGAAATATAAAACCTCATTATAGATCTATTCCATTAAAAGTTTGCTGAGATGTTAGAAGAAAACAGCCATTACTGTGTGCAGACTATGATGTCAATGGATCAGAGATGTTTCATTGGATACACCTAAAACCCACTCATTTACACTGAGAAAAAAGATTAAGCAGAAACACTTCAAGAGAAAAAATACTAATACCAACAAAAGAATATTTTGCTTTTACACTTTTCTCTTGAAATTCATGACTTTCTTTTGTTTCTCTGGAGTTATTTTCCTTCCTTGATATTTAGGATGCTTCTCCAGAAGCATTTAATCTCAATGAATATTTTGAGTACACGTTTTGCTTTAGAAAACATATTTATTCATAAGGCAACTTCTCCTACATGCAGACTTAATTCTAACCTTTTTTTTTTCCTATAGACTTAGGCTTCCTGAAAGAAAACTTCTTCAATCAGGGCAGGGCTTATAGATATTGACACATTGCATTTTTTAATCTTAAATTACCTTTTAGCTCTAGCATCCCTTATCTTATTAAGGAAATTAATTTTTAATATGAGACTGCAGTATTAACAAGCGTCACACATCTTCTGCTACTCATTATTACTCAGGATATACAGACACAATTTGAACAAACATAATTTTTAATGGAACCATACCTAATTAAACTAGAGAAAAAGAAGATACATACAGACCTGGTGGTTTCTAAGAAACAAGTAAGAAATCAGAAGCCATTCTCACTGAAGCTCAGTTTACTTCTCTAAGATTATGATCATCTTTGAATATTTAATTTTAATCATTCACATTTATAGAGGGCTATAAACATTGTTTTCTGCAAAAGAGGCTGTATTACAAGTGTATCTTTCGCTTCATTATAGGATGACATTTTGGCATTAGCGAAACCTTCATACCTCACTATGCCTGAAGAATTTAATTTCTAGCAGTTAACTCACAAAGGTTAACTCCTTATTTTAGAATGGGGCAATGAAAATGCTCTATTGCTCCTGTAGCACTATTTCCAAATCATTCACAATGCAGTGAAGAGTCTTCCACACAAGTTAATCTACCACAGTGTCTTCAAGTGACTGTCAATCAGGTGTTTGAGACTTTTGTTTCATTAAAGGACATTTTGTACTCTCAAAGTCCAGAAATATTCTTTCAACACATAATCTAATTTTTGTGTTTGTGGTTGTTTTTCTTCTCTTTCTATCTTTAAAAATAAAAATCATCTTTGATTGATATAATGCCTCAGAACAACCCAGAAGAGCACTTCATAAGAGGAATGAAATAAGTAATTCTCTTCCCTACTTCATCTATGAATAGAATCACAATTTTCACTCAGCTTTTTAGTTTCTCTTCTACTATAGATCAGGATAACTAAAGCTGAAATACAAATCATTGCATATCATAAGGAAATATGTCTGGATGGAAAAATTCACCTACAGTTGTGATTCATGGAACATTTGATATTATTTGAAAGTTTAGAATCATATGATTTTATTGCAGCACAGGAAAGTTCCATTTTTTTGTCTTCTTATATTCTTTCCAGTTCAATTTAGTTGTAATAAATAATAGTCTGAAGTTTGGAAAGTTAAGGCTTTCCTTATCTACAAAACTGGCTTAACAGATGTAGCACAAATAATGGCAGTATCACTTTTTCTTTCTGCGTCCTGGAATTTTTCAGAAATTCCAATTAAGGGAACATCCATCCATGCTCTAGTACACTTCTTCTCATACGGACAGCAGATCACAGTTGATGAAGTAATGCTGAAGCTTAACTGAAATCCAGGATATAATGAACAATAGCCATTGAGAAACAAACCAACCAACCCTAGTTCAAATGGCAACTATTAAGTAGCATGCTAACTTTTTACTGTTGAATTCAAATACCTCCAGAAAACAAAAGTGGGACTATCTGGATGATACTGATCATTCTCCTGAGGTTTATCTTTTTTTTGGCTATTGACAATTTTTATCCAGCATTTCCTTATTTTCCTGCTCCAGCTGCTATATAGGTTGTCTACTGCTTAAAGTCAGTCAGTCAGTCAATCAGCTACTTTTAGAACTGAAAAAAGTTCCCTTTTCTTCTCTCTTACATATTAGCACTTTGGGATATCCAAGCAGAAACAACTGAAACTGAAATACTAAGAGGTTAATATAAAAAACACCTAATTTCAGAAGTCAGTATTTTTTAGGCGATGCACATATTTCATGGATACAAAGCTAAAACATTCTGCTTGAACACAAATCATTAGCCCATGAATGCTTTGTCATCACCTTTTCTTTCATTTTTTTAATATTAAATCTGATTCAACACATAGCAAAGCACAAAATGCATTGAATTGCTATTTAATCCTTATTTTATGTCTTCATATCAGAGAGCTGTTTCTGAATCATCTTATCTTTTTCTAAATCAGATGTATAATTGACAATTTTTTTCATTAACAAACATTTGAATTTAAGTTACACTTCCTTACTCAACTTTAACCTTGCTCTTTTAGTAATGCAAATTATAACATATCCTAGAAATGCAGGCCTCTATGGGAAACACAGGACCCTGTTTTTCTGGAACATGGGTGGACACAGTTTCATTTTTCTGAACTATTTGTAAGATTTCGTCATTTCCTGTGAAGGGAGGAATTAAAAAAGGAGCAAACCTGGTACAACTGATAAAACTGTGAAGGGCCAGGTTATCAAAGCAAGAGTGTCTCATGTGTCAGGAACTAGATGGATGGGACTTGATTTTATTTTGTAAGTTTCTGCAAAGGTGATTCTGAATGACAGATCAGTCTATATCTCTTGTACTTAATAGTTCAAACGTGTCTACTAGACACAAGTTTGCCAAAAAGATACATGACTGAAGCCATATGAGAACAAAACAAAGGAAATAGATGACATTTCTGCTTATAATGAACAGCTTTCAAAAAGGTAGCGGCTACATCTGCTTTCTGTTAGAAATTGAGATTCAGATTTTGTAGTCAACACTTAAAAATTAAAATTTACAGAAGTAATGAAATCAGAATCTTTTATAATTATTTATAATATAGCACAAAAATAGGGTGTCCTGCTATGAAAAGGATTTGGGTCCATTTTGTTTTCTCTGAAGAACTCAGTGTGCTTTCTACTCTGGCAGAAGCAACTGAGAATGAAAAGCTAGACGTTTTTTTCCATGTGAGTTCTGTTTTTGCCAAGACGTTGACAAAAAGAAAAGGCTAGTTTTACGTGCTATTTGGGAACCATTGGAGTAAAGCAACTGAAAGCAAGGAAGCAATAGCCCTAAACAACATAGAAACAAATGTAAAGTACTAGCAACAGAGTGACAAGATTCTCCGTGCCACTGGTGCTTATAATCCTTATTTGCATGTTCATATCACTAAGGTATAGTTGCTCTTCTCATCTATGGCAGTTCTAACCTGTCCCCAGTACATTAGCTACAAAACCTTTCTCAAAGATCGAATCAAAACAACACAGAATCACAGAATCCAAGAATGTGTATGGTTAGAAAGGACCATAGTGGGTAATCTTGCCCAACCTCCCAGCTCAAGCAGGATCAACCTAGAGCACATTGCACAGGATCATGTCTAGATGGTTCTGGAATATCTCCAGTAAGAGAGACTCCACACCCTCTCTGGGCAATTTTTACAAGTGCATGGTCACCCTTAAAGACCATTTACTTCCAATCCCTCTGCCATGATCCAAGACACCTTCCACTAGACCAGGTTGCTCCAAGCCTCATCCAACCTGGCTTTGAACACTTCCAGGGATGGGACATCCACAGATTCTATGGGCAACCTGTGCCAGTGTCTCACCACTCTCACAGTAAAGAAATTCTTCATAATATCTAATCTAACCACTTCAGTTTAGAAACTGAAGAAAGTAAAACTCAGTTTGAGCCATTCTCCCTTGTCCTGACACTACATGCTCTTGTAAATAGTTTCACTCCAGTGTATGTTTTATAATATACACAATATATTCATGAAATTATATCTTCTGTTTAAGACAGAGAAAAAGCACACAAGTATAAACCTACTTTGAAAACTTTTATTCTATTATATTCTATTCAAGAAATTGAAATAGTGTTGAGGCCATAGTGTCAGGTTATCTTACAGACTAATTAATTTTAAAATTATATTTATAAGACATACAAGGGGAAACAAATAATGCTAAAAACAGCATACTAGAATTGCAATTTAAAACTCACGGGACATGACTAGATACAAGTTAGCAGAAGGAAGCAGTATATGGTAAGTATATGTAATTTCTTTCTCTTTGTCATCACTTGGAACTGAAAAAGGAAAACAGAGATTTAAACATTAAGCATTCAGATAGTTGACTGAATGCTGAAATTCTCCCCAGCACATGGATCTGAGTTAAGTGGAGCTTCTTCTTCCCTTGTAATGGCTGGCATTCTAATTATCAAGTTGTCATTGTCATGAAACACAAAATGTCTACCTACAAAAGCCAAGACAAAACAGTATAGAATAGTGAAAAAGGGCCATACAGATCACATAACATGGTCTAATGGGTTGACTTTGGTGATCATCAAGCCACTCAATCATTCTCCCTCCTCAACAGGATAGAGGGAAAAAAATATGATGAAAAATCTTATGGATCAATGTAAGGACAGGGAGATCACATACCAATTAACAACACAGGCAAAATGGACCTGTCATGAGGAAATTAATTTAATTTATTGTTAATTATTAGCAGAGTAAGATAGTGATAAATAAAAAGAAAACTATTTTTCCACCACCCCTGAGCAGTGCAGGTGAATGGGGAATGTGGACTGTGGTCAGTTCATAAAATGCTATCTCTGTTATTCCTTTCGCCCCATACCCTTCCCCTGCTCCAGTGTGGGATCCTTCCCATGGGAGACAGTCCTCCATGAACTGTTCCAGCATGGGTCCTCTCCAGGAGGTAAGTCCTTCAGGAATGGACTGCTCCTGAAGGTTTTCACCACAGGTTACTGTTCCTGCCAGAAAACCTGTTCCTGCATGGGCTCCTCTCCACAGACCACAGCCCCTGCCAGGATCCTGCACCAGTGCAATTTCCTCACAGGCTGCAGCCTGGGCTGCAACCTTCTTCAGGGAATGTCCACCTGCTCTGGTGTGGAGTGCTCTGTGGGCTGCAGGTGGATATCTGCTCCACTGTAGTCCTCCACAGGCTGCAGGGTATCAGCCTGCATCATCATGGTCTTCTCCACAGGCTGCAGGGGAGTTTCTGCTCCCACACCTCTCCCCCTTCCTTCTGCATTGACCTTGTTGTCTACATAGCTGTTTCTCACCCAAATTCTCCCTCTTCTCGCACAGCTGCTGCACAGCAGTTCTTACCCTTTCTTAAGTATTCTATTACGGAGGTGCTACCCTCATCACTGGTGGACTCATTTTTGTCCAGTGGTGGGTCTGTCCATATCGTGAACTAGCTTTAGGAGTTTAATAGATATCTCTTTAAAGCAAATAAAATCTCTATGTCCTTCTACTGATAAACTATTACTATTTGTGTGTAACCCTACTTTTTCTGTATTAGTTTTACATATGTATATGCAAATTTATGAGTATGTAAATGCCATTTGAATATGTGAGCTGCACTAATGTATCCAGAAAACAGTTTCCACTTTGAAACATAAATGGACTCTACTTGAATAACACCCATAAAATCAAAGGCTGAACCTTTGTCTTGTTAGTCTTCTAATCCAAGTGAAGTCATGCATCCTGTTTCAGTGATTGAAATGGAAATAAGACTAATATGGGAACTCTTGCTCCTCTAGCCATTAGGTGAAAATGCCCATATACAATTTTTATGGTCTTTTAACTGAGAGACAACAGTCTATTTGTTCTCCTAAGCTACAGACTTTTGACAGACAATGGTTGGTCTTAACCATTAAGCTATCAATATCTGAACTTAATTCTCTCTAATATGGTGTACTAGTTGCCCACTGGCCTCTCACTAAAAGTTACCTAGTTTTCTTTCAAAATGAAAAGTCACAATGTCAGAAGTGGCAAATAAATCTCACTTTCCTGAAAACCGTTAGTTAAGCCATTTAACTATCATTTGCCCCAAATGATTTTTTCCCCTTAAATTAATCTCCCAGTAAATTCTTAGGTTGCCATAGAGTTATTCACATGATGATCTATTAGTAATGTAAAAAGTCTTCGTAAAATTAGACCTACTGATTCCATATACTACTGATAAGGGCAAAGCAGCAGCAAGATGGCATGAAGTTTCTCAGAGAAGCAGCTTGAGACAGATAAAAGACCAACTTCTATAGTTAATACTTTTACAACAACACATTATTCTTCTCAACAAATAATTCTTTCTGTTAATCAGTTCTTTTCATTAATCAAGCTGAGAAAATTCATCAACAGAGAAAATAAATTTCAGGTATTTTTATCAAGTTAAACCAGGGGAAAAATAAATATTCCCTTACTTATATCCTGACATTAAATATTTTTCTAAAATTAGTATGACTTTTTGACATGTACATGTGCCATCATATTTGATCAACACCCTCATCATTCAAAGACAAGTTTCAGTGAAACTGGGTTTTTTTGCATATTTTCTTAACAAGATTTGATAAGAATTCCAAATGTAGGGAAGGCTATATCTATAGTAGCACTACTCCATAGTACCAGAGAAGAGGGAGGTACATATACATATACAGGTTTGTCAGTTTTCCTTATCTCTATTGAGTGTTTTGACTATTTAGGGATGAATTTGTCATTCTTGAATATGTTTGGAATTTTTCAAGTCCTTCAAATGTTTTTTCATTCTATTTTTAGAACTAAATTAATGAAAATTAAATTATTTGGTATTTAATTACTAACAATTTATAATGCAAAATAATCATCCTGATTGCCTCAGAAAAAAATATTGTTACAAATTCTTATTAAAAAAGATAAATTAGTGTATCAGGGAATCAAAGCTATTAAAGCACTTCAGGCTTGTTACATCCGGACAACTGATCAATTCAAAGGAGAAGATAATATGTTATGCTCATATAATAGTAATTTTTCATTTCAGTTTTGTCTTGCAAGTAACATGAATCTTATTTTGTTTTCCTATGGTTCATTTTTTTGGTGTTACATATATCATGGCCATGATTACTTTATGTCATAACAATAAAGGACATATATTGAAATATTTACTACAGGACCATTGACAAGACTTATAATGAATTTCTAAGGACCAATAGCATTTTATCTGGTCATTCAGTTATTAACTTTGTATAATTTTCTCGAAATTTATGTCATGTTTGCAGCACAAAACCTTACCAAAAGATTTTGCTGTCATGTACAGTCAGAGGTTAAATGTTTAGCAGACAAATTGGTGAACTAATATTCCTAATGGGGTTGGAAATACTCATAATTAGTTTTCATTAGACTAATCAAAATTGCTGTGTTGGAATTTAATCACATACACCACCATTTAAAATGAAGAATAAGTTACTGACAGAACAATTAAATTTTCTTTTTTATGATACTGCACTCCATATTGGTATAAGACCAAAAAAAATCATTTTATACACATACACTATTTCCTTATAGTTTTAAAAAGAGAATCCTTGCAAGATAGATGAGAAACACACTCCATTCTTCTGTACTGTATATATTGGGGTAGATAATAGCAGGGATCATACATGAATTATAAACAAAGTAAGATTAGCTGGTAATAGCTAAAGTATGATTGTATTATATATTTCTGAAGGAAATGTACAAAAATCATTCCACTGTTGGATAAAATCTTGATAAAACAATTGTACTTTCCAGAGTTTACTGTAATGTGTCATGACAACTTAAGCTTCTAAAAAAATTAAAAATCTATAACTTATTATTACTTTTCTATTTCCAAGTGTCATTTCTCACTAGAATTTGAGTACATAGAAATATGAAGAAGATAATGCAAAAATAATTTCATAAAACAACCATTTTAGCTAGAATGCTGTTCTATTTTCCATATATTTTTGAGGAAAAATTTTGGTGACCATAGGGTTAACTTCACTGGCTATGCTTTCCAAAGCCTTTTCTATAAAAAAAAGTGACTATTTTTTATGTGATTGCTTCCAAGACTTCTTGGAAGTGTTCTTGGAAGACCATTCCAACTGTATTCATTCAGGAGTGCATTACATAACCACTGAATCTAAATTACAGGGTTCCTTTTTTTTTTCCTTTAAACTCTTTTTCTGTCATTATGAGCACCTCACACCTTACAGGATTCACTGAAAGTTAATAAGAAAATATACATGGCACTCTGGAATGCATTAAGATAATTCCCACTGATGCAATTAAAATTTTCTTAATTCCCTTAGAATACAGGAAGTTGATAGTAAGAGGAAAAATAACTCTTCCCATTTGGAATAAGATATCCAAATGAACTAGAGGAGACATTTTTAAAAATACATAATTTAAAAAAATAAAAATATGATGGAATAAACCTATTCTTTTCCCAAGTCAAAGTGATTTGAAACAGCAAATAGAAGCAAGGTGGTGGGGTGAAACCACAACTCTCTTGTCTAGGTCTGCCTTGAAGAAAACTCATACCCTCTCCTGATCTCTCTCTGCTCGTCAAATCCTTACTGGAATAGTATCATTCTCCAACTCCTCCATGGACCTCATAGTACCCCAAATCACAGTGTAATGTGCACATCTTTACAAATATAAGGCACACTAAGAACAAAGGGCTGTCAGTTCACTGGCAGCATTCCTGGGGCAGATAAATGCGTCTCGGTGGAGCTTGATGATCTCAAAGGATCAGTTTCACTGTGCTCAGAAATTTCCTTAAGGCACATTAAACATTCATTAGCAGAGCTGTACACTATCCATGAATACTGCAGTGAAATGAGTTCTCCTGTCTTTGTGCTGAGACATGTAAGAAAGGGATGACCAAATAACAACTGCTGTAGTCCCTGAATAAAAATGAATCCTCATCAACATTGCGGGTTTGTGTTGCAGATATACAAAAATAGCTACTAATACTGGAATGACAGTATACTAATTTTAAGGTATCAAGGTATTTGTCAGCTATTAATGTGTTTTTCATTTTGGAAAGCAAGTAAACAACCTCAAATTATGCAGAAGATTGCAAATATAGAGAAACAAATTCTAAAATATTCAAATCTGTACTTCATTCACTAGGCCCATCCAATCCAATATGTTTGGAACACAGCTGTTTGTGCAAGAGAACTAAAACAGAGAAGCTGAACACTAATGCCAGGTAAACACACCATTAAAAAAAAAAGGAAAAAAAAACCCTGTTCTATATGAGGTACAGAAAATTTAAATTAGATATTCACACTACTTTGGTTTTCAGTCCATAAATTTTTCCCAGTCCTTCCATTCTTTTATAATAAGTTTCACTGCAGTAAAGTTTCTCATAAGCAGGATCAGCTGTATTTCTTCAGAATCTTCATTCTGACAGAAGCTAATCTTCAATAACAGGAGTTGTATTTGGTCCAAATATATTAGTAGGAATGGTGGCTGTAGGCCAAGCGTACTATTTTTAGATGCTCATATTTTTTAAATTCTTCTGTACTGTAAATTAATTTTATGTAAACTGCAAGAAAATGCATTATTCTTCATTATATAAGTATAGAATTGTCTCAGCCAATAAGCCAATTCCTCTGTAACTATTCAGAATGCAAATCCATGTACTCTATCTGAAGGCTATTATCAGGCAGAATGCAGGAATTTATATAAGCATTATACAATCATTATAAACACTGATTATGCCATTTGTTATGTTCTGATGGGCTATTACTCTCACAACTCCCCACCCATAATCCCCAAAGTTGTCGCAGTAATTACAGGACAGTAAGAGGGACTAAAACAAAAGCCAAAAGTCTAAAAAGAACATAATCTGCTTAGCCACTTGGATCCTCACAGGTCTATGGGACCACATGGGATCCATACCAGAGTGATGAGGCAGCTGGTGGAAGAGTTTGCCAAGCCTCTCTCCATCATTTACTGACAGTCCTGGCTCACTGGGGAGATCCCTGATGATTGGAAGTTGGTGAATGTCACACCAATCCACAAAAAGGGTTGCAAAGAGGACCTGGGAAGCTATAGGCCTGTCAGCCTGACCTCAGTGTCTGGAAAAGTCATGGAGCAGATCATCCTAAGTGTGATCACACAGCACCTACAGGATGGGCAAGAGATCAGACCCAACCAGCATGAGTTCAGGAAGGGCAGGTTCTGTCTGACCAACCTGATCTCCTTTTATGATCAGGTGACCCACCTGGTGGATGAGGGGAAGGCTGTGGATGTATCTACCTGAACTTCAGCAAAGCCTTTGACACTGTCTCCCACAGCATACTCCTGAAAAAGCTGCAGCCCACAGCTTGGAGCACTCGCTGCTGGGTTCAGAACTGGCTGGATGGCCCAGAGAGTGGTGGTGAACGGTGCTACATCCACTTGGCGGCCGGTCACTAGTAGTGTTCGCCAGGGGTCAGTGTTGGGCCCAGTTCTCTTAATATCTTTATTGATGATTTAGATGAGGGGATTAAGTGCACCATCAGCAAGTTTGCAGATGACACAGTTTGAAGATGGACCCACCACTGGTCAAGGCCAAGCCATCAGCAATGTTGGTTACTGTCCTCAGGTATAATGCACATACAAAGAGGAAAAAGTTGTTGTGCAGAAAGTAGGCTGAGATGAAGGATCTATTCGAGAGTACCAAAATATTCTGAAAAATAAAGGCTAAGACCAAGAACTGGAAAGCAGGAGACAATGAGACAGCATGAGGAGCCACAGATTAGTGAAGGGGATCGCAAGAGCGTTCAGACATGGAAAGAAGAGACTGGACTACAACTAGCCTGGGAAAAAGTCTGGTGCAAGAAGAAGGGGCAGGGGAGGTATGTTACACTGAAGTATGGAAGAGAAACAAGCAGAAGTGACTGAGCTGAGGTCATCAAGATCAGAAAAAGATTGTGAAACGGAGTAAGAAGAAATAGAGGCATAAAAGAAAGTGTTATAGGGAGGTACTGGATCAGGACAAGGAGCCAGTAGAGAGGAAGAGCTGGGTCTAATCCAATAGGAATGGCAAAGAGAGTGTAAAGGCTAGGAGAAACAGGCAGATTCAGGATTTGCTGGAGTGTACACCTTCAGGAACCAAGGTTGGGACTGGATCCTGCACCCTAGAAGCCACCTTTATGAGAGTATCCTACAACCTCTGGATGATGACACTCTATTGAGTTACCTTATTGAATCATGTTCCCTTCTGGGAATTGGTAAAAACTGAGGTGAGTTTTCAGCAGTGAACTGCATTCATAATGACTTTATTATTACTGTACAGTTCTACTCAGCTTTCAGCTATGATTGCAAAGTGTTCTGTATCAGTCCCTTGCTTCCTGCTCCTCCAAGCCTCCTCCTACAAAGAGCTGCAGAAAAAGAAGTGGACAATAACAACCTGTGACAGTGTAATTACTGGGAGAAGGCAGTGTGATGATTATAGAGACACATTACTGATAGAGAACAACAGATAATGAAAAAGTTGTTTTTTATAGCAGAATATATTGAATGCATATTGGAACAGAATAAAAATAACAGGTTCTTCTAAAATTTATGAAACAAATTTATTCTTTTATATAATTTGAATTGTGGAAAGAGCCTGCAATTTATTTGTTGTGGTTTAAGCCCAGCTAGCCACTAAGCCCCACATAGCTGCTTGCTTAGTGCCCTCCAGGGAGAGCAGAGAGAGAATCAGAAGGGAAAAATGGGGAAACGTATGGGTTGGGATGAAGAAAATTTGATAGGGAAAGCAAAAACTGCACAAGCAAGCAAAGTTATAGAAGGAATTCATTCACCACTTCCCACAGGCAGGCAGGTGTTCAGCCATCCCCAGGAGAGCAGAGTCCCATCATACATAACTGCAAGTTGAGAAGACAAATGCCATTACTCCAAACATCCCCTTTTTCCTTCTTCTTCCCTCAGGTTTACTGCTGAGCATGATGCCATATGATATGGAATGTCCCTTTGGTCTTTGGAGACAGCTGTCCCAGCTCTGTCCCCACCCAACTCCTTGTCCACTCGCAGCCTCCTCACTGAGAGAGTGACATGAGAGGCAGAAAAGGCCTTGACTCTGTGCAAGCACTGCTCAGCAATAACAAAAATGACCCTGTATTATCAGCACTGTTTTCAGCAGAAATCCAAAACACAGCCCCATATAAAGAAATTTAACTCTATCCCAGCCTAAACCAGCACATTTTTCCATCTTTTCCTTAATAATATTTGTGAAAATTCCATTTATAAATCACACAGGTGTCCTTAACAGAGTAAGAAGATGAATAGGTGGGAAATATTGTTTTGCCACAAAACTGAAATTATAATATTAATTGCTGAAAAGGACTCACAGGTTTCACTTAGGTTCAGTTTTGTAACTGTTGAGAGGTGAAATGGGAAAATTTGTGGAGCATGGGACTGTTGCAATTAAAGATAACATAGAGTTGACGAGAAATGCTCAGGCAAGACTCCTGGTTTCCATTCTTTTAATCACTTGAATAACAAGAACATATCTTGTAACTCATTTAAATATGTAAATTTAACAGTGAACCCTGTACTTAAGTATTTGTTAATAATAGAACATATTGATGATGAATTACTTTATATTCAAATACAAAAGAACAAGAATTTTCCTTTTGTTGAAATTTAACTATAATACTTAGAAATTTCACCGCTAAAATTCTATTGCCACTGTACTTGCCACTGAAAAAATGTCACACAATTTCTCAATTTTTACAAGTTCTCAACTAAACAAAGTCTCTCTTCATAAGCAGGATGATATATTAAAAAAAACCCAAACCAAACCAAGTCATCAGTTGTGCCTTCAGATTTTTCTCATCTAGTTCTCTATTTCCTCATCTGAACGTCCCCTTCTCAAGAATGTGATGTGCGCTTTAAGATTGAGCAGTACAGTTTTACCTGCATCTAGTTCTCTATTTCCTCATCTGAATGTCCCCTTCTCAAGAATGTGATGTGCACTTTAAGACTGAGCAGTACAGTTTTACCTACATCACTATTTCATCATTTGTGTGTGGCAGAAAATATTTTTTTTTTTTTTTTTATTTTTTTGCCACAACTTTGTCTGTTGTGTAACACTAACAAGGGTAGAGGAGAGTGGAAGAAAGCAGTGTACCTTATGAGAAGCTGATAGTCAAGTGACTTCACTACAAGTGAAGCAGATGCCCAGGATGTGTTGTCTGAATAGTTTATAAGAGAGGTTGCAATACTAGCATAAACACAAACTGAATCTTTTTCCCTTGAAACCAATAAAATTACAGAGGAGTTTGTCCAATATTTAAAAACCAGCAATTTTTCAGACACACTTTTGAAGTTTAAATGGTCCCAATCCCCTCATGATTTAAGCTGGCATAAAGTCATTGCAGACAGACCCCAATAGGCTGTTTGATTTACATTGGCAGGCAATATGGCCCATTTATCTTCTCTCTCAGTTTAAGAGCAATTTGCATGTACTTGGAAGTAAAATATCAATCATTATTTATGCCCTGACAAGCCTGGCTGAAAGTTTATAAAACATAAATATATCTTAGTTTATACACATAGGTATATACATAAATAGATACAGCTACAAATGCTACTGTCTGACCTGCAGTGAAGAAAAACCTCAACAATTAGAGATTAAAGTTTCAGGAACAGAAGCAGTAAAAACAGGAGACTACCAATATTTTTATTATTTTTGCCTTTGCTCTACACCATATGACCTTTTTGTCCATTTCCTTCTATATTGGCTACACCTACAGTCAGCATGCAGAATATTGAGCTATTTTTGCAAATCCAGCTATCAAATAAGATGTATACCTATGTGAGGAAAGAAATGGAAATATTTTAAATCATGCCAACAGAACATGAAAGGGTACTGTTTAAAAAGCCAGAATAATTTCTGTGTGTAGTGTTGTCACAGAATTCTGCAGCCATAGCTGCTCTCTCATGGCTAATTCTTGTGGGTTTATGCTGGTCAAACAAACAGGAATTTGTCCTCTCAGGTTTAATTTATGGTTCATCTTCCTTTCCTCAGAGGCACTTCCTTTGCTTTCAGTTTAGTTAACCCTTCAGATAAGCTTCCCATCATATGCAGCAGATCATAGAACAAGCAAAGTTGCTGACACTGTGCTGCTCACAGTATGCCCATCAATTCATGGAATAGTGCATTTGGGTTTTGTTTTGCTGGTTTGGGTTTTTTTCCACTGTGCATATTGGGAAAGATGATCATACTGGGCAGAGGTTCTTCATTACTGTGTTTTCCTACTCCTAATACATTGCTGCTCATCACTACTCATGCACTTGTGCAATAAATGCAATTTATAATCATGTTTAGCATTGAAAAAGGATTCTCTACACCTTATGTTGTTTAGACTTCTAAGTCTCTGTTTATTCCTTCCTAGATACCATAGTTCTTGATGTATTATTTAACTTAAACATGTTATTCATAACCAAAAACATATGGGAAAAAACATTAAACATTGATGTTCCCAGTAGTACAGTTACAATATTTCACAGACTTTCACCAAATAAGCAATGTTCCAAGTAGTCTACATATTCATTGCTGAACAAATGTTATTTTACTGTTCACTCCAGAAGAAATCAGACAGATTTATTTAATTAATACGCAACCATTTTGCACTTTGTAAGTAAATAATCAGAAAATTAAGTGTAAGAGTTTATAAGTTGGGCTTTTCCTCACAAATCCACTGTATTCTTTATAATTGACCTGCATTACATATGATTTGCTTTTTAAAAGGAGCACATTCAATAAGCAAAGGAAACTAGTGAAGAGGCAGCAAAAAAAGACCCCAAAGAGAAGCTGATGATAAACCCACTATGAGTATAACCAGTGTCTGAAAAGGTTTTTTGAAAGGGCAGTTTAGAGTCTGAGCATACAACTCAAAGAGATTGCTTCATATATTGTATATGATGAACTCGAAAACTAAAGTAAAATGGATCTTTGTCATTACCTTTCTAAAATTAAGCAGGCTGTGGGTGTGCATTTCTTCCATTATACATCTGTTTTTTTCAAAGAAAAAGTATGGAGAGATCCTTATGTGGTAAAATAATTCTGTGAAAACAGGCAGTCAAGGTTCAGTAGATTAACATGCAGAAGGGAGAAGAGGATATAAAACGGAAAGGCATGAGAGCTAAGCAAATACTGACAATGGAACTGAAAAATCGCAGTAAATTTAAGAAAAAACCAACAAGAAGTAGTAAATGAAAGTAAAATCTAAAGCTGAATTCAAAGGGTGAGAGCAGTAGTCCTTGCACAAAATAGATACTCATATTTGTGAGGCTAAGAAAACCAGGATTTGTCAGAAATCACAGTGGAATAAAAGCAAACATGCAAAAAAAGGTTTTTGCTGTGGTTAAGAAACAAAAGATGAAACCATGAATTTTTGAGAGGTACTGAAACTTGAAGCTGTTGTGCAAAGTACAAATAATATTCAGTTCAGCAAAATCTGAACTTTATTTGGTATGCTCGCCTATTTTGCTAGCTTGAAAAAATGGCAATGGTAAATAGAGGAAGGCAAGAGAAAATGCAATTAAAGGCATTTCTCATTTTTGGCAATGTCAAGTGTTCTGGTCTGAAGAAAACTGTAGTGTTAATCTTCCACCTAAACAGTGTGAAATGCATTGGAGGATAATAATATCCATAGGCAATAAGTGTATGTCTATGTAGAAATCCACAAAAGATTATGCCCAATCATAACATCCTGTCAAGCACTGCCATAGTCTGCCCAGGGCAGTGGTGTAATTTCAGGTACTACATTGTAAAATATATTATTTTTGATGGAAATATTTTATGTATTTTGATACTCTATGGATATTTTGGGGCAATTTTTTCTCTTCAGTTTTGTGTTTTAGAATCTTGTGTTAATGAATATCGTTTCAATAATATTTGACTTCTTGAAAACCATGAGATATGAAAACATTTACAAGGCATTAACTTGTTTTATGCTTACTAAAAGAGGAGACTAGAAGGTCCTTTGCAAAAGCTACTAAGGTTTTTTAGATTAGAGAAAGCTTATACAGCTTGTTCATTACAAATCCTCTGCAGTTCAAGAGCAAAATATTTATTCAGAATTTTGACAAACAAAATTCTTTATGCAAATTTTCTGCTAATACCAATTCATTATCTTGTAATTATTTGAAATTCATTATTGTTCTTACAAGAAAAACAGCAATCAGTATTAGACAGACTGCTAAAGAAGGAAAGGTACATAAAGCTTATGGAAAGGTGAATTAAATATGAAAAAAAACCCCATGATGTACAAGAAGAGAAATGTAATTTAAGCATATTTGAGAAATTAGGATATTTTTTGTGCAACAACGGGAAGCAACAACAGAGGTGTTGTAAATGTCTTAGAAACCATGGAAGAACTCGAGAACAATCACATAGGATATTAAGGTTTCTCCCCTAAAAAGTGCAGGTTCAATAGTCCAGCTGAAATGTATGCACACCAATATCTGCAGCACGAGCAACAAACAGGAGCTGGAAGTCATTGCAAAACAGGAAAACTATGACACTGTTACCATCACAGAAACATAGTGGGATGACTCACACAGCTGGAGTGCTCCAATGGATGGGTATAAATTCTCCAGAAGGGACAAACAAGGAAGGAGAGGTGATGGGGAATCCCTGTATGTTGGGCAGTATTTTGACTGTCTAGAGCTTGACCATGGGAATGAAAAGGTACAGTTTTTATGAATAAGAATCAGGGGAAATGTCCCCCTGTATTCAGCAGTGGTAAGGCTGCACCTTGAGTACTGTGCTCAGTTTTGTGCCCCTCACTGCAAGAAGGTCATAGAGGTGCTGATGTGACTCCAGAGGAGGGCAACCTAGTTGGGGAAGGGTCTGCAGCACAAGTTTGATGGGGAATTGCTGAGGGAGCTGGGGGTGTTCAGCCTGGATAAAAGTAGGCTCTGGGGAGACCTTATTGTTCTCTGTGACTACATGAAAGGAGGTTGTGGCAAGGTGGGGGTTGGTGTGTCCTCTCAACTAACAAGTGATTGAACATGAGAAAATGGTCTAAAGTTGTATCAGGGGAGATGTAAATTGGATATTATTTTTAAAAAATTCTTCACTGAAAGGACTGTCAAGCACTGGAAGAGACTTGCCCAGGGAATGGGTGGAGTCACTATATCTGAAGGTATTTAAAAGATGAGTAGACTCGCTGAAAGGACTGTCAAGCACTGGAAGAGGCTTGCCCAGGGAATTGGTGGAGTCACTATATCTGGAGGTATTTAAAAGATGAGTAGACCCAGCACTTATTGTTTAGTGATGGACAGTGGTGGGTTAATGGTTACACTTGATGGTCTTAAGGGTCTTTTCCAACCTAAATTATTCTATGATAAGATACAAGACCAGATCTTCTTTACCTATGTATATGTGTATGCATATCTCTCCAATAAATCAGTGAAAGTTAAGAGATATACAAGGAAGCACTGCTGAACAAAACAGAATTCCAAGGAAAATATGGGGGCTTGCCATGGTATAGAAATTCCTGGTGCCAGAGTTTGCAATTGATATGGCAAAAAAAAGAACACACTACAGCACACGAAAGATGTTCCAGATCAGGATAGCACAAATGCAAACAAAAATTTATCAGTAAATATGACCACAGTTTACTTTCGCAGTGTCTCAATGGTGATTTTACTTCAAGCAGTGACTTCACAGTGGCAGGTTACAGGGTTTAAGAACCCAGAGTCAAAAGGAGAAGGGAGGATATTAACCTTTCCTCAGCAAAAAAATACTGGAATAAAAGAATGTGCAGGTGCAACTTATTTCTAGATTTAAGTTTTGGTTGGATTTTTTTCTGATAGAAAACATCAATATCTAGTGCCCAAAACAAAAAAAAGGTGAGTTCTTGTACTCTATTTCAGAATATCAGCACGGATGCTTTGATATTTTTCTAAGATTTTAGGTCTGAAAATCAGTTCTTTCCTACCCCCAAAACAGTGCAAGAAACCCTTACAGTTGATTACTACACCCTATTCCACAAAATTCCAAAAGTTGCTTTGAGTGTCTTTAGAGGACAGTAGTCAAATCATAATTGACAGCAACAGGACAGAGTTGGAGAACTCCTTCAGACACAGCTTGCTAGTGTTAAAATATCAATACAATCTTGACAAAAATTCACAATGTATTATATATATATATTTTTGTTTTAATTGTCAACTATCCCAAAATATTGCTAATAATTAATAAATAAATAATTTTTTCAAAATCCTGCTATAAACAGCTGAAATGAAAATAAAGATGCTTCATGTTGCTCACAGTTTGACATGCAATATGGATAGAATAAAAGATCATTTTATTTTGTCATCAAGGACAGAATAAGAGAATGTACAGCCAACAAAACCAGTCATAAATTCCAGTTTATATACTCCGGGTTGTTCAGCTACATACTATTCAACAGAGAGTGTATAAAAGTCAGCATCATGAAGGCTGTTTGAAAATTTTAACCAATGAATCTTTCATAACTTATGCATGTTTTTAGAGGTGGAAGAAAAATAGTACTGCAATTATTTTTGTAAGGCACAGACCCAGTGTGCAACAGAGCAGAACTGATTTACATCTGATTTCATTTTGGAACACACAACAGGTCACCTCAACATTGAATTGATTTAGTTAAAGGGATTCATGAGCTGAAGTCATTGTATCCATACATTTCAAATTAGTTTTGAGCATATACATTTGGGATTATCATTTCCTGCAGACTTCCTTATTTTTCATGATGGACTTCACCTACATGAAAATTTGACAAAATAAGAATAGAAAAACAATACTTAGCTTGGAAAATAATTCTACAAATCATAAAATGTCATTTTGAAAGAGTAGAAAACATTATCTTACAGAGGATTTTTCTGTATCTGTCATATATTGTATTCCAGGCCTAGCCTTCAGTAGCTTGAGAAGAATCCCTAATATTCTTGGCCAAAGAACAAGGAGGAAATAAATTTGTAAATGGCATATTCATATTGATCTCTGTGAGCCAAATTTCTATAAATTGCTTTCTGTCTACTACAGCTGAAAGTCCACATATCTGCATCACGTTTATTTTAGGTGGTCACCATAAAAAATTGAGAGAAAAAGCACCCAATATAAATATCTACAAGAGATGAAAACACTGTTTAAAAATTTCCTCACATTAAAATCAATTCCATAATTCTAAGAACATTAGGAAACCTTTAGTCATTCAAGGAGCTATTGCATTAACATTTCAAAAATTAATATCCAGGCCAGATTAAATAATTTATTTCAAGTACTACTTGTCACTATACTAATTATTTCCTTTAAACAATGGAGTGGAAAAAGTTCTAAATGAATCTGCATTAAAAAACACAGTGATTTAATTGAAATCATATAAACTTTAAAAGGAAGAAGAAAATGCCTGACCTTCCATCTTACAATTTTTGATAACACAATTCAGTTTAATATCATTAGTACTACTTGGCTTCAGCTACAGCAAGGATTTGAAGCTCATGTAACATCTCCAACTTAAGTATAGAACAGGGAAGAAATAGGCATTTTTGCACATCCTTTCTTTTTGAGCAAGTGACTTAAAAAGTAGTGAAATTAGGAGGCAGAGAAAATAGAAGTTAAAGCAATTTAAAGCACATAGTGTCCTAGCTTTGAACCTTGATTAAAAATCTTTGCAAAATGTTGTTGTCAAAGGAAAAGTATTACTGTACATTGTATGTGAATTTTTTATAAATTTCTCCATTATCAAGAAAGAAAATATTTGAAAATAAAAATAAGGTTTCAAAAATGTTTCAGGAAATACAGACTAATGTATTAATCCATAATAGATTTATCTTCTCTGTTAAAAACTAAGAGTCACCCATCCACCAACCTATCCCTGGAAAGGTATTGATCTCACTTTCCCTTAAAATCACGATACAAAAAAGGCCCTGAAATCTTATTCTAAATCAGCCTAATTATGTGCTCATGGACGTGACATCCTGACAGAGATCACCTTCAAAAAGGTGTGGGAGGAGAGCAGTAAAAAATGGCACACTGAAGGCAACCTCTGGCTCATTAAAACACTTGTTTTCAGGGTCTCATAGGATCAAGGTGATGTAATTTGCTGTTAAAACTGTAGCAGGTTCAAGATCCTTCTCATGTAGTTGTGGAAAGCAGAAGGCAGTTCTGTGGTATTAAGCACACCTTATGTCATAGGCAAGAAAACATTAAAATAAAAGTATTTGTCTGAGTGCTGGGGAGTTTTCTAATATTTCCCCCAGCAAAAAGGCATTAACATTCCTGTGGTGCTCTAGTGAGCAATTTAACTTTACTGTCTGTGATTAAGCTGCATTTTCTGCTTTGCGAATGGTGTCTGCTGGTTACTTCATTAAACATTGTCAAATTACATTGTGACTTTTTTTTATACATAAGAAGTACAATTTTTGAGTAATACAATCAAGTGATAACGTTAGATTTATCTCTGTTCTCAACTCCAGCAAAACAACATTCAGAAATGCATTTTTGTTTGCCTTTCATTTTGGTTTCCAGAGGTATTTTCAGGATTGCAAGTATCAGATGAGCATCTAGTAACTGTACAGCAGAACACAAAAGCTATATATTTTTTTCAGATGGTGTCTATTCACAACAGGGTTTATTTAGTTCCATATAAATACCTGTATCAATATTGTATTTTTGCCTCAGTATTCACCTCAAGACTCTCTAAAGCAGTTTCTTCCACATTCATTTAATGATCATTTTGTGTGTAACAGGTGCATGGAAAGGTAGAATTCTAAGCTTTCTATACTGTGCAGTTAACAGATGTGAAAGTTGTATCCTTAAAACTTTGGCATTCAACCAGTGTTTAAACTCTGAATTTATCTTATGCAAGGACAAATGCTGAATGTGTTAAATGGTAAATTGCATTTTTACTTCTCCAATATTTATCTGCATTTGAAATTTTAACCTCATTTCACTCTTTTTGCCACTGTGGGCAGATTACTTTCCATGTTCATTTGCAAAGAGAAAAAAATTCTTCAAGTTAGGCTGATATACAGATGCAAAGTTCAGATAAGTTTGGATATCAATCCTAAAAAGCCAAGAATATTTTTATGGAATTTTTGGAGAAAAGAAAACAGTAGCAATTTTGTAGCTTCATTTCAAAATAACAAATACAATGAGTAATAAAACAGTACCTTCCCATTTTAGCTGTGCATTAATTTAGCTGTATGAGCCCAAAGAAATGAAGCTATATAAACAGAAATGATAAAACCCAAACAAGTATAAGGTATGCACAATCAGTGAAGTGAGCTGCTATAACCAAAGGCCTTATAACTAAGAAAGAAACACTTCACTTCTATTTCCCAAAGTATTCAGAACTGATCACTTTCAGGAATAGTGTATCTCATCTTGTATCTTGATCTCATGTATCCTTAGCCTACGGTCATATCAAATGCCTGTGCTTTAGTATTTTATTACAAATGTGATTGATTCTATTTTAAAATACTTCCTTTTATCAGATTGCATATTATCTCCACTCCTGACTTCTTTAACGAGTACCTCTGTAACTAAGAATGTTGATATTAGCAGCAAAAGTGTTAATCAAATAAAAAAATTGGGGCAATCTGTGTCTCACAGAAATTTTCTGTTAGGATACACAGGCTTAAGGAAAATGTTTTTTGCTGTGCAGGCATATTATGATAAGTCATTTCACACCTACGAACATCTGGAAGGTAACAGCAGTTGGAACAGAAGATATTGGACCAGTTTAAGAACACAGAGGCCAATCTCTCTCTTCACTGCCCATAGCAGGCTGCTGACACCACCCCGACAGCCACACTAGGTTTTATGAAAGACTAGTTCAGGCAATTGTCAGTAAGATGTGGAGTTTCTCACTTCAGCTCATTGCTTCCCAAAACCTTCACATTATTGCGACATAAAATTCATGCCCTACTAAATGTAAGGACTTTTCTGGTAGCTCACATGAGCAGGCTTGATAGACTGTCTCCTGTTCCAAGTGAGCCACAGTTTATACCTGCATTTCTGTGAGCAGCAGAGGAAGGAAAAACTGAACTCTACAGCAGGATTTTTTTATGCAGTTGGATTAGACTGACAGACTCTTGTGCCACCACTTTCTGTGCTACTGCTTTTCCATGAAAATGTGTCTGGATTGCAGAATCATTTTTCCCAAGCACTAAATTTAATCAAAACTTTTTTGAGAAATAGGCAGAGAAGGAAAGGAAACAGACATAAAATGAAAGCAAGAAAAAAGAAATAGCTTCTAAACACCTTTTTACCTTCCTCAATTCCTTTCCTTTGTTTTCTTGAATAAGTTATTTATTTAAACTTGCTCTTAACTCTGTGACTGCCATTTTGTTCCTAGAACTCTTTTATGATTAAGATTTACTTTAGACAAGAGGCTAGTGAGCCTGAGAGCAATATTGCAAGTCTGTGTGGAAATACGAGAAGACATTGCTTCCACCATTGAGCAGACCAAATTTCAGAACTTATTTACGCAATCACTCCCATTACATATTGGAGAAATTTGTTTCCCTATGTCCATATGAACAAATCTCATCTTATTGCATATGGAGTCACTCAGTACTCCCCAAAGAAGAGCTGTCAAGTACATCCATCCCCTGCTGAATTAAAGTGCTCAGAAAAAAGGAAGAAAGCATTAATATAGTGGAGCAAACACTTTAGGACAAGGTTTTCATAAGAAGGAGGAGGAAAGGGAGAATCCTGTCCTCGTAATACTATTTTGGGCAAAAATAGATAAAACCCCTCAGGATATAGAAATATGCCAATAATACAGGCCCAGATTTAGCAAATATTGCTGTCTTAAAAGGCCAATAAAACAAGTATTTAACTTGAAGTCAACCAGGAACTAGTCAGAGCCTTTAAAGTAATAGATGTGCTTAATTCCCTTATTCCCTTCATAAACTGTGATTGCATGTTTTTAGTGTTCCTGCTTTATTAAGGGTGACACTACAGCTCCATGTACAACTGCTGACGTGTGAGCTTATCAATGCTGATTCATATAGAGATACTGCAAAGCTATTTTAATGATGGCAATATCCTTATTACATTCCATAAAGCACGAATATTTTTAACATTTTACCATTTTCAACCGAAGATGTTGTGTCATAGATTTAATCTTTGAACATCACACAAAAATCAGTCATCTGTCTAGTATGCTAAAGGTTACATCCTTTTCCTTGGGTCTGTACAATTCAGTGCTGGCAATAATTAAGTAACCATAATGTCTACGTTTTCTTTGACTGTTATTTTTACTAAGTAGCATTCAGAAGGCATTTATTACTTTTAAATTCATTGGCTCTAAATGCTCTCTAGAGACTGATCTTTGAAATAATATGCATATTTCCCATGCACAATTGTAAAGAAACACTGCCCTCTTCTGTCAAACCAGGATGAATTTCCATAGAGAAATGTTTTGAAACCCAACTGGACTAGGAAAGATTCTCTTCTGTCAAACCAGGATGAATTTCCACAGAGAAATGTTTTATTTTTGAAACCCAAACTGGACTAGAAAAGATTAAAAATGTTATTTTATATATTAAAAAAAAGACTATGTTCTATGTTCAAACAGCATGTTTGTAAATGTACATTTCCTTTTTATTTTTTTCTTCTTTCTACTCAATCAGTAAAATTTCTCTTTTCCCCAGTTCAAAGTGACATTTCCGAACACTTACAGGCATGGAGACATATTGCAAAAATATTGTTTCATAAGCAAGCACAGCAAATTCTTCAGTCACTTTCTTGTGCAAGCTAATTTACTTACGGCAGAAATTTCACAAATCCAAGTTCTCATTTTTTCTTCTTTAGAGGTTTATGCACCATAATCTCTGATTAATATTGGCATGTTATTTTGGCACTTTTATCCATTTTTCTACATTTTGTAATAACTTGTTTCCTCAGAGCAGAAGTACTTAAAATCTTGTGAAACCCTAGTATCTTCATCCACATTCAAAAATGGAGTAATATCAATTTTACAATAAAAAGCAATATTTAATTTTTGAAACATTATCTTTCACCCAACCTGCCTTGAATATCCACCATCTAAAATGTACCATTGATATCAGAATAAACAACCTACAACTGTGGGCCTATTCATTTCAGTTATAGAGTCATTATCTAAATGGTCAGCACAAGTAGAAAAAAACCATCCTCACTGCTTTTGCCAAAGAAAACAACAAAATCAGTTTTACACATAAAAATATGTACCTAAGACATCTCTTAAAAAATATGGGAAAGCCAAGACAATAAGGAAAAAAACTAATGAGGATTCACAAGCATTTATAAACTAAAATCTAATCCATTCCAGGGTATTTTGACATATAACTTTGCAATTTTCTCTAAGGCAATTTCCCCACATTATTGTATTAAGATATTTTTTACGTAGTTTTTATCCCATTCCTTTAAAGACTTTAACTTCACTTAGTAAAACCTTTTTTTAAGATATTCTAACAAAGCACCTCACTTACTCCAAAAGAATTGTTTTTCATGACTTGGACCTCTCTGCATAAATATTACTTGCAAACTTCAGGACCAAATTTTGAAAATTTAAAAAGAAGATTGTCACAAAGTTCTGTGTCACAACATTCAAAATGATATAAAAGCATTGTAATTAGTATTTCACAAAAAAGACCCAAATGCATAAGATCAAATTTTTAGTAATGATTAATATTCAGCTTGTAATAATGAATTTGAACTCCTTTTTAAACAACTGTAAGTAAATTAGATTAACTGAGTATCCATTTAATTACATAGTTTCAAACTGGTGTAACCTCAAGAAAAAACATTTCAAATGTGTTTGGCTTTTAGTCTGGTGCCATTTTCAGAAGTTTTAGGTGGTAATTTCAATCTACCTAAAGTATATGAAAAAAGCAACAGAATTTTCCTCCTGCAATTTTTTCTCCGTGTAACGGTACAAAGTTCTATCTTTTGGTATCTTACAAGCCCCCTGCAAACCATATATTACAGACTTTCAGAGAACTCTCCAGAGAATAAATATAGGACAAAGGAAGTCATATTTTACTGGTCTTTCTCTTGCTGTTCTCAGCAGGCAGTAGGACTGTATTTTACCTCTTGTAGTTTCATATTGGCATTCACTGCTGGATCTAAACACGCCTTCCCTCCCACTGCATCACAGGACTATAATGTTGCAGGGTTATATGAGGCCATTGAAAGTAATTCTGGGCAGGATATCATATTAGCTCTTCTAAAATCTGTCTCCCATTAATCATGTCCATTAACATGAAAGCTTCATTAACCTGATACTCTAGCAGGACATTTCCTTTTAGCAGCCAGTGAACAAATTGTGACTGACACCTGAATAAGGATAAAATCAGCACAGGTATCACCCATAACTATACCTTCCATTCTGGGCAGAATAGCAGCTGACTGTTGAAAGTTATATCTGAAGGGTGCAGGAAAACAAAAGCAGAACCACAGACTTTCCTTTCACCTTAAACACTGATGAGTCACTCACATGGGTAGGAGTCTGGCTACCATTTCCAAGTCACAGCTTGCACAGTTTTACCCCCAGTGCTCCTCCTTCCATTATCCCTCACCAGAGGCAGAGTTCAAAGCAAAACAGCAAGGTGCTTCTGTAACCTCACCAAGTGACTTTCAACTCCTCTACAAACGATTCTAATGCTTTTAAAGAGAAGAGGCTAGTGCAACGCTGATTTTAATGCAGAAAATAATTGCACGTAATGTTTCAAGGTTTCTGAAGTAAAAAAACAAGAGCATTCCAATCAATATTGCTGGGGAACTAGTGCCATCTTTCACATAGTGCACCTCAGCATTTATAAGCTGTAAAACATTCTAGAATGCTAATTCATGAAAGGTTATTCTTTACAGCATATTCCTTGAAAAATATATTTGAACCCAGAAGAAACAAAAAAAATGAAGAATGGAAAAGCATATCAGAGAAAGGAAAAATATACATACTTTGATAGTGCAAATTTTTTAGAAAAACTTTTATAGATAAGGAACATAGAATTGTAATGCATGCTAAAAAGGAATTAAAAAAAAAAACCAAGAATTTGAAACAGTCAGAAGAAATATGTATATGGTCCAACAAATAGGGAAAACTAGTATTGAAAGAGTGAGAGGAGACAGTTGCACATAAATTCAGAGAAGCCTTAGACTCCAAGATGAACAATTACTTAGATATTTGAGAGGCCAGAGAGCTACAACACTGTCAATAAATAATTTTTAAAAGGAATAAAAATAAGAAAACAAGCAAACACAAAATCCCAAACAAAACCTAAATAAACCAACAAAACCGCCAAACAATTAGTGTTATGTTTTTGAGTCAAAAAGGCAAGCAAACCAGGATGTGTCCAGTTCCTATCATTTAACCAAATCCTATCCATTGTAGGAAAGGCCAACAGGGGGAAAAAGTGCATGAAAGTTAGGCAACAATAAAAAAAAAATCCAGAACAAGAGATCATGCCCTTGTCAGATTTAATATAATGCCTGTTACAACTTTCAGTAAAGTCTCTCTCCAGTGTGATAAGGTTTGAGACATGATTGAAGTTTTTGTTGTTTCCCTGCTCTTAAATGTCATACTAAGGCAACAGAGAGACCCATTTCTGACAAACAGGTAAACTGGAAGGTAGACAATTAACCAGCCAATAGAACAAGGAAGAATTTGCAATTGCAGCCCTTTCTCATAAACAGTAACATTTTACATAGCACAGCATTCAGCACAGTGGCAGCACACAAATCTAAAGTGGCTTTTTTTAGTAAGTCTCATAAAACTACTGAATCACAAAGATCAGCCTGTTGGTGCTTATTAAATATTGACTTTCCAAATTGACTGAACTATTCATGTAAGTTTTCTTAATAACTTGAAGATATTGATACTGATAATCTTTTATAATAATGGATGATATTCAACTATACCATTTTTTCCTCCATTAGAATTTCTAATCCAGAACTATATTTTGGAAAATACATACAACATTTTGTTCAGGACAGCTCCTAACCTTTGAGCATAACTAGAATACAAACAGTGAGGCATTTCTTGGTCCATAAGGTGCTGAATAATTTATGAAAAGTGTTCTTGGTCTGAAGGTTGTACAAAGTATTTAATAAGCTTAAAATGTCCTTTTCTCTTGATTACATCAATGTATGTCTCTGTTGCTCAAATGGTTAAAGATGTTTCTTCTATTTACTTTTCCAGTTATATCTCTTCAAAGTGCAAATTATCAATATTTTCTCAGAAAAAAATCAGGTAATGGAAAGCTTCACTATAGAATATATCAAATTTGATCAAAGTATTCATTATTAAATAACTTGCATATTCAGTTCAGACTAGTCCTACAGTATTGGACATATGACACTGAAACATTTTAAAGAACTTTTTATTTCAGAGCATTTCCTCTGACTTTGCTATTTTACTTCACCACTCTCTCTTCCCCTCACTATGTATTTCAAACTGCATTTTGTACTAATAGCTTAGCTAAAGAGAATGCAACATGTCTTCTTTGATTTTATGCTTAGACAAAATGACAGTCAATTCTTCTTTGTTTCTTCACAGTTTGCTGAAAGGCTGTGGTATACAATCCTTACCCTGAGGGAAAGGTGATGAAACAGTTAACAAGAATAATTGCAAAAATTAAGTAGTGCATGCACTGCGAGTGCATATGCAAAATAGTTGATTTTTTTCCACAAGATAAAAGCAATTATCTCTCATAATAGATGGCTAAAATTTTCAACTTACAAATCTGAACTTCAAGTTCCCCATTGTGATGGAAAGGTAGGAAGAAAGCACATTTCTAATCAGAATATTTTAAATAAGTTGTTGCAATTTTCTTCATCTATTCTTCATAGATAAACTTTTTTTTAATGGCTTATAATAGCAGAGACAATCTGAATATGATGTCATACAAGACACACAGTCAATCGATAGGAAATTTTTCATGCAATATTTGTTTCCTTGCAATGTGTCCTCGTAATAATTCTGCAGAGATTAAAAAAAACCAGACTCTCAGAAACAAAATGCGATCTGCTTTGTTTGTTACTCAAGTGTCTTGGAAAAACATGTGCCCAGTGCTCCATGAGATCAGAATATTCTCTATGCTGACACTTGCTGGAGTTAGATCTAAATCTTAATTTGAAATATTTCTGATCAAGAGCTGAGCTGAACAATCATCGTCAATCAAACTTAACATTTATTAAATACTTTCTATTGGATAACGTCATAGCTTCATAAGTCTGACCCTGTCCTTGATGATTAGGTCTTTCCTTCTCAGAAAACTTGCACAGCACCCCACAGGGCATAGAATCACAGCAGCAGTTCCCAGTGTCCTTGATGCTCCCATCTGGAAGTGGGTGTTTCCTCATGGCCACGTGAAACTCTGTTACTTAAGCAGCAAGAAAACTTTCTGGACTAAAAGGTCTTAAGTAAATATGCAGTTTGGGAATAGGTAGTCTCTTTCCTCCTCTTGTGCCATGAAGGGTTGGTTGTAAATCTTTCTACTTTATTCAAAGGACCCTCTTTTCAAAGATGAATGATGATAAAAAGAAAAAAGTTAGCTTTTCCTTAGGTATGACTATGTGCCCTCCAGTTCCCTTCTCAAGGACGTTTTATTCTCACCAAGATGTCTTTTGGACTATCACAATTAGGTTTCAAAGCAATTTGTATGCATAAGTTAAAAATATTACTTCAAATTGACTTCCAGAGTCACAGTGGTGCAATCAACAGTGTACTAGACTGGGACACAGGGATCAGTTTAATTCTGGATCTGCTATTGTCCTGATGGGTAACCTTGAGCAAGCCACTTCACATCTGCGTGTTCCTATTAATCTTTTAATCTATTTAAGCTGCAATGTCTTGGGGAGGGCATCATCTCTTGCTTTGTGTTTATATGGTATTTAGCACAGTAGGACCTGCTGTAATATGCTCCAGCTGTAATTCATAAAATTAAACAGTTAATAGAAAAGAGCAAATAGGTCTAAGAGAACAGACAGAGTTTCACAATTACTATGGACAGAACCAGACCCAAAGGATTATCAGGTTTTATTATGCAATGAGATTCAAACCAGTGATTTTATAGGCAAAGTTAAACCAATCTGTAATTTAATTTGCAAATATGCAGTCTTCTAATTAACATAATATTAAGAACATTAAAAATAAACCCACAAGCAACGAAAAAAACCATAGGTGTGATGTCTGTCCCCTCCCCTTTTAAGTTTATTTTCTAAGCTAGCAAACCAAAAGACTCCCTCTTCCTCCTAGCTCAGCTATCAGTCTTGCAAAGTCAAACTGGAGCCTGAAGATCAATTTAGATTCCTTCTTTCTAAAACATGATCGATTCAGTTAATGACTGCACTTTCAGCACACTTGCATGCAGTCTACCAGAGCTAATCATGCAAGAGCTAGAAAATATATTAGGGATCCTATCATAAGCACCCTGTACTGCTGACAGAGAGGACTCAATTATTCCTTTGCATGCACACACTGCATCTCTGCAAGGGTATCCAAGGAAAGCTGGTGGACCACATGACAGAAATATATTGATAGTGACAGACTGCCAATTTTTATATATAGGCGAGTCACTTTTCTCACATATCCACAGTGAAAATTAGCATGCCCAACACCATATAGCATAGGATGAATGTCAGTGATTGTGAAGAAGTCCCTCAGGTCAGGTTTGCTTCAAGCAGAAATCATGCAAATCATTGTCAACATACCTTCAAGTCTAACTGCCTAATAGAAAGTATGAAACCAGACTATAAGACAGAACAGTCAATAAAACCTGTGAAACCATATAAATGCATTTATTAACAACAGGTTTTTTATTTTGATATTATTCCGTCAGCATACTGAAATGGTTCCAATACGTTCCATGCTCCGGTTTTCTCTGGAATGCCTGTTCTTACCAAAGACAACCAGTATTTCCACTCAATTTGTAACAAACCCAAATATGAACTAATGTGAATAAACAGAATAACTGTGCAAAATGAAAAGGTACTTACTGAAAAAAAAAGTACAGAAAGTATATAAATTATCACATTCCAGGATTAAAAAAATCCGTTTCTGGCATCTCAGTTTTAAATTGCTACCAAAACCAATGATACATATATATTCTTTCTGCACAGATGCCATAAATCATTAACCACAAATCAGGCTGTTTATTAAATGTATGAAACTTTTTTTTAAAAATGCAGAGGAAGTCAGAGGTCTATTTAAATTAACACCTTTTTAAAATGCTAAATAATGTTTCTCATACTCTTCTTAATCTCTTTTTAGGAATAGAGTTACCTTAACTTTCTAGGACTGGTCACAGGAAAATACCATACAAGCAGGCAGTTTGTATGCACTACAGCAACTGCCAGCTCAGTTTTGCTTTGTGCTAGTCTGATGCCCTGACTCCTCAGCTGGGTGAACCAAGTTTTGTGAAGAGGGGAGAGGCAAGGAATTAAAAGTGATCAACAAACTAACCTAGAGAAACACTTTGACATACAAACTCTGAGTATGAAGGCAAGCTGCTCTTCCTCAGAGAATGCGTAGGATAATCCTATTGTCCTTCACTCTTCTGTCAGAATTTATTCCTTACATCACACTTAGAGTTTGAATTTAGTTTTCCTAAGGTTTAAATATTTCATTTTATTTTCAGGAGTCACTTTGATTTTTTTGTGATGGATTAATAAAACTCTATAGATGGCTATTTTGTTTCATACGATGTCATAATGTTTTTTACATATTTGAGTATTTAGTTGCACTTTTTTCTGAAGTTCTCTGCTTCGACTATTCTCTTTTCCAAATGGTACTGCCTTTGAAGTATAGGAGAACTAAACTAAAGTTTATAAATATCCATGTCCATTATTACACATCACTCTATAACCCACCTCTTAAAACATTTCAGACAGTTCAGTATAAAATCTAAAGTTATGTCACATTTACTTTCTAGCTGGACATAGCATATGGTTAAGTTTGGAAGGGCTGTCAGGATTTCGTATTGTCAAGCACCCTGGTCAAGCAGGGCCACCCACTGCTTAGTGATGCCCATCATCCAGACAGCTTTTCTCCAGTGATGGAGACTCCACAACCTCCTTGGGCAACTTGTCAGTGCTCAGTCATCCTCACAGTAAAAAAGTGTTTCCTGATGTTCATAGGGAACCTCCTGTGTTTCAGTTTGTGCTCATTGCCTCTGGTCCTGTCACCAGCCAACACTGAAAAGAGCCTGACTCCATCCTCTTTGTACCCCCCCCTTCAGATATTTATATACATTGGTAATACATCCCCACAAAGTATTCCCTTCTCTAAGTTAAACAGTTCCAGCTCTCTCAGTGCTTCCTCATAGGTAAGAACTCCAATCCCTTAATCATCTTAGTGGCCCTGAACTGGACTATTTCCAGTATGGTCATGTCTGCCTTGTACTGCAAAGCCCAGAACTAGACACAGTACTTCACGTGTAGCCTCACCAGTGTTGAGTGGGGCGGAAGCAGCACCTCCTTGCACCTGTTGGTCACACTCCTACCCACAGCCCAGGACACCATTGGCCTTCACAGCAAGGGCACATTATGGCTTATTTTCACCAGGAATTCCAACTCCTTTTCTGCAAAGCCAGTCTTCAGTCAGTTGGCCCCAGCCCATACTGTTGCATGGAGCAGTTCTTTGTTGTAGAGTAAATTGAGCATTTTAAGACTTTTGTCATATATGGAATTACTGTTCTGAATTTCTAAAATGTCTGATCATAAACCAGATGAGTTGTCTCTCTGAAATGAACAGAATTTCATTAATAATGAAAAAACTTTGCTAGTATTAACCTGATGACTAATAAGAGCAAGCTTTGATAGCCAGAAGTCAAAAACTTCATAATAATCACAAGTCTATGAAATACAATGCACAATTTTCTTCATGAAAGATAAATTACTAGCTTCAGTGTATTGGATATTTTGGGGGTTTATGTCTTTTACAGTTTTAAAATTGTTTTAGATTTTCTAAAATGAATACCTAGAATTCCATCATTGCCACTAGACACCTAATTCTAGCTGTTGTTTTTCCATAGCTTTAGTTGTTTGAAATGGTAAGCTTCTTTATTTATTTCCTCTAGAATTTCATATTTATCCAGAGTCAGCTTCCCCATCACCATGGCAGCAATACACAGTCACTTAATGAAGACATGCTGTGCTTTTCAGCCAAACAAATTATTTGTTATTGGTTGGGGCTCTCCCTCGAAAGGACAAAAATGAAACACAGTTTTAACTTGCTTACATGACTGCTTTTGTGATTTTTTCCACTCTTAAATGGTAACTATTCCAAGGCATAAATGTTAGACTGCTAAACCTCTGCAAGTAATCCCACTTTCTCACTGTAGGTATCTCAAATGTTAAGATTAGACTATTTTTTACAAATATTATTTGTAATAGTTTTGGTCCCAAACACTTTATGTAAGTTCTATAAGTATAAATAATGTATATTTGCAGAAAAACACCACCCTATAGGAAGAGTTTTAAAATACAATTTTCAACAAGATAACAACAAGATTACCTCCATGTAGAAACACTACAACAAATCCTATATTTTTATACTGCAAGTTCATTAACCATAAGTACACTATGGTCTGGCAAACCATCTGTTTGGATGAAATTCTGATCTTATTAATGTTAATGATTTTTTTCCTCAATGAAGCTCAGATTTCCCATATTGAATGCATGGGCTTTATTTATTACAGTAGATTTATGCATATATAAAATTCTTCTGAAGAACAGACCATTAAGCAAGGGTATACCATAACCTATTCAATTATTCAAGGTAGAAATTGATTCTGGTGTTATACTGCCAGCTTGTCTCTCAGGTAATCCAACTCATACAGAATCAGTATGAAATTCAAGGGGAACAAATTCTGTTTAAACTTCAGTGATTTCAGATGTTTTAAGAACAGTGACCACAAAGAGTTTATGATATTAGGCATGTTATTATTCTGCAGTGTATGAGCAGAACCTTAAGGAAATTATCGCAAAAAACATATTCATTGTAAAAAAAAAAATAATTGATTATTTATACCAAATTTTATATTTCTGAACTCAGGCTGGAATTAGAAAGGAAAATATTACAATAGCAACGTAAGTACTATACTTCTGATAGGCACATAATGAGCATATATTCAAACTAAAACCTCCCTCGAAAACAAAATAGAAAAAAGAAAAAGAAAAGAAAAGAAAGGGTAAGAATACAAAAGGGCTACTGTGTATGATAGCAAAAGAATTTTGCATCCCCAAAAATATTTAAAAAAGGCATGGATAAACTTCAGACCAATATATGAGCAGTTGGGTGCCTATGCACTTTGAAGCATTTGACCTTTTGCTTGTCATTATTTTATGTCATCTTCCCCCACCATGGGAAACAGCAAGATGCCTATAAAAATTTCCATCAGCAGCACCTTAGTCATTCCCCCCGCCCATGTGATTTCTCTGATTTAATGGCTGTGGAAAGTTCCATAAGGTCATTAAACCCCTGTAGTTTCTAGCATCCTTCAAATGCCATAGAAATCAAGATTCTATGGACCAGCAAAATAGTTACCATTATCCTCAGCTTCTCTGCTACTCATGTCTTGCATTTGACATTGCTAGGATGACAGAAAATATTATTCCTGTCCAAAAATCACCTTATTGTACCTGTCCCTGAAAGTTTTATGAAGCCATCCATTACCATCAACTCATACTAGGGCAAGAGAACTGACTCAGTTAATGTGGTTTGGGTCATAAAACATGTGCAAAATGGTCATATTATTCCCACTTCATGTACTGAATTACAGCTGCTTAATTTCTAACATGAAATGGAAGGGAGCATTATTTGGTTGTTTTTACTACTATTGCCTGTTATGTGGAGACTATATGAACTTCAAACTGAACAACTATGCAATGAAATAGCAAGTCCAGTTCTTTTTATAGAAAGTCCTATATAGGAGAACCTTGCTCAGACTAAAAACATTAAAAACACTTGTTGTCTAGGAACAACATTTAATAGGTAAAACTGTAAAATTTCTTCCCATCACCTCTGTATGCTCACATCCCATCACTCCTACACAGAGAATATTGTATAGATAATGTGAAATATTTTGAAAGGCATTTAGATCAGGAAATTCTCTAGTACTAATAGAATTTACTAATTTACTAATTTACTTTCTTCTAGGTGAGACTGAAGAAATCCTGATAGGGATCAGGAGAATGACTTTAAAAAAAGATAATGGCCGTAATATATTTGGTCTTTTAATTATGCTTTTTAAAATTACATATCTTTCTCTCAGAACCTCTTGCTGCATTTCAAGTCACGATTACTGGCAAAAATCCATAAAGGACATTGGTATTATGTGCCTGCCAATCATGTTAGTAACATTTCAATTATTAGTTGCATTTTGGTCTCAGGTTGTGAAGGAAACCCCCAAAACCTCACTTTAAGCATGCATAGTCCTCCCAATAGCACATGTACAGAGATTTACTTGCCTCAGAACATATTAAAAAACACCATCACAAGATGCATGAAGCTGCTTAGACTGGTAATGGGAAATGCTGATCACAAGCTTACATCTGAAAGCTTGATTCCCCTACAGAGTTTAAGAAGGATTGTAGAAGCATAAGTCCATATATTAAGAGAAGGAATGTCTGCAAAGGGAAAAGATAAGAGCCTCATCAATACTAACACCTTAAAAGAAAATAAGTTGGGTTTTGCTGTGAATACATGTTGCGAATACATCCTCTTCCACATAGTACTAAGAGGTTTTTTTCTGAGATTTCACTTTATAGAGAAGATTCACACCTCCCTTTTTTTCCCCCTGCATTTAGTTTCTGTCACTATTATCTGTTCTGACAAAAGCAAATTAAAACATAATATTAAGCAGCATAATATTAAGAAGCTCTATGGAGAAGGACCTAGGGTCATGCTGAACAACAAGCTGTCCATGAGCCAGCAGCCTGCCCTGAGGGCCAAAAAGGCAAATGGTATGCTGGGGTGCATAAGGAAGAGCATTGCCAGCAGGTCAAGGGTGGTGATCCTGCCCCTGTATTCAGCCCTAGCAAGGCCAAGTCTGGAGTGCTGTGTCCAGTTCTGGGCTCCTCAGGACAAGGGAGGTGTATTGCTCCTGGAGTGGGTCCAGAAGAGGGCAACAGAGACGATTAAGATACTGGAGCATTTCTCTTATGAGAAAGGCTAAGGGAGTTGGGCCTGTTCAGCCTCAAGAAGAGATGACTGAGAGAGGACCTCATCAACATCTATCAGTATCTGAAGGGAGGGTGCCAAGAGGCTGGAGCCAGGGTCTGCTTGGTGGTGCCAGGCAGTAAGACAAGAGGCAATGGGCAGAAACTGATGCACAGGAAGTTTCATCTAAATATGAGAAAGAACTTCTTTACTGTGAGGGTGGCTATGCACTGGAACAGATTGCCCAAAGAAGTTGTGGAGACTCCCTCATTGGAGATATTCCAGAACCATCTGGGTACAACCCTGTGCCATGTGCTCTAGGATGAACTTGCTTGGGCACGGAGGTTCAACCAGATGGCCCACTGTGGTTCCTTCCAACCTTACCCATTCTGGGATTCTGTGATTAAAGTTTCTTCTTAGTACCTATTCGACCCTACCTGATGATCAGAACATTGCTAGACATATTTTGGGCATCTATGAAAACACCAAAATTTTTCTGATAATAGATTGCAAACACTTTGTTAAACAGAACCAAAAAAGCTCAGGGCTGACTGGCTCTTAAGAGAATCTGAGATACTGACAAGTCTTCAAAGGACAAAGTGCAGAGCTAAACATTAACATTACTACAAAAAAACCCCAAACCAAACCCAAACAACAAACCCCAGAAGCTGTGTAACTACCTTAGTGTAGAAGTTTCTTATAAAAATAGGTAATCCTATGAAAGCATTTGCCAAGCTGGAAATGGGAATTTATTTAAATAAAAAGGCAACCTTTTTTATGAGGTTAGAAGTAAGAGAGAAATAAGAGAGAATATTTAAGCCCCTCACAATTAAAACACTAACAGAAAATTTTCATATTATAGAAAAATGTCTTTGTGTAAATGACCCAGTGAAAGGTGAGAGACTCTACCCTGAGTTCTCTCATTTCCATAAATGTCTTGACATGCAGACAAACAGATTTGCAAGACTGGTATTGTGACATGACAACATATTTCTCATTAGAGCACTTGTTCACCACTTGTCTTTCCTAACTCTCCCAAGATGTTTTGCACAGTACACATAATGAGCTTGAAAGTGCTCATAATATCCTATCATCTGTATTTTGCATGATACAATGATGCTGGCAGAACACTTGTTATGCATATTAGAGATTCAACACCATACTTGATGTTTTTAATGTAAAAAGAAATAGATGCAAAGGCTACTTTATTGCACCTTAAATAATAACCTTTTATTTCAAATACTTATATTTGTCATCCTTATTCAAATGCCCCCACCACCAGTCTTTTCCCAGTGGTGTAAATTCTAGTTAGACTAGACTCAACCCACAACCCAGATTATTTTTTACACTTAAGAAGCAACAACTCTGGTAAACTCAAACAATACCTCAGCTCCTCCTTTTCCTGTGCAAAATCTAGCACTGTGTACTATTACAAAGCTACAAATTTCTGTGGCAGATATTCAGAAGTAAACAATGTCTGGACAAAATCTTGGTACTAATCTTCAGGAATCTAAATCTTCTGCAGCATGCAAACAAGTGGTGAATGGATGTATCTTACTGCATCAGCCTGCCAGTCACTTAACAATGGATAAATTGTTAGTTACACTTCTGTATGTTACTTCTTGGAGCACCAAATATACATTATCTTTTTACAAAGGAAGAAAATATACATACAGAATTAAAAAATAAACATTACACATCACTGTCTGGATACATCAAAATTCTTCTTATAGAAGGGCAATTTTTACTTAGTTTGGTGCTGTTCTGCAGTCCTTTAAGTGTGGTCTTTTAGCATCTTCTTTACCTCTTTTCACATACCTACCTACTTCTTATTTCCAGAAACATAGGCACAAGGGGTAAGTATTCCCCTTTTGTTCTCTGTATGGCAAACAAGGTAAGAGTGAAGGCATTCTTAGTAAAGGAAATATGTAAGTTCATTGTGCTATTTTCTTATCTTTCTGCTTTAGGGCAGCAGGTACTGAAACCCCAAAGCAACATTGGCCTGCATGGTTAAAATCAAAGTTCAGGGTGGTAAAGGTCCTTGTACTGATCAGCAGAAGTTAATCCATCTCATCTCTATAATGGCTTATGTATTCATAAAACACCCTTTAACCATCAAATACCTTTGTTGACATTTACTCAGTAACGCATTAAGACTATTGAACTATTAGCTTTAAAGTTCAAACTAAAAATAACATACACCCTTCATGACCACATTACCTCCCTAGCCCTTAAGAAGTGCAAAACAGACATCGACAAAACTACAGGATATACCAATTACCCCAGCTGTGTTAACAACTAGCTTTGTTTAAACGGAAGACAGTTCACAGAAGGGTGGTCAGACCAGAACTTGGGATGTGATTTGTCATAACTTTATCCATCTGCTGTCCCACAATAAGATTTAACTGTAGCAGCTCTTCTGGGTAGACTGCCATCTCTCTTACATCCTTGCCCAGCAAGTGCTAGTTGTACAGGTGCCACTTATCTGACAAATAACAGGAGAAAAGTGCTCCACTTCTCAACTTCTGGGAAAAAATCCCACCCCTCCCAGCAGCTTTAAAAGTCATTTGTCCTGGAAGTCACTCCCCTTCTTCCATAATATATATAATCTGATATAATTATCTGACAAGACTATTTCCCCCTCCAGTTTACCCAGAAGTACATGAGACCAAGAAGACCCTTCTTCATGCACAAGGGCCACCATTTTGTTTTGGTTGCTATTTTATTAAAACGCTCCATCACTTTTGTTTCTGCTCTGTGTTCCTTTGGCTGACAGCCATTTCTTGACACTTTCATGCTCATGTGCTGTCAGGCAGTCATGTGACTGGCCAGCAAGACATGCTGCTGCTCCCAGTGTACCCAGAAGCACATCAGAAAAGGAAGCTCCCTGTCATTACATATACAGAGAATGCCCCTTTTGAAAGTGCCTGTTGCCACAAGTTGCTATACTGTGTTGTGTCTGACTGACAGCAATTTCTTGATGCTGTCATACCCACACATTCTCATGGCAGTCCTGCAATTGGCCACCCCTTCCTTTGGACCAGGAAGTACTCAAATATAAAAATAGAATTGTAGAATGAATTGTAGATTGATTTGGGTTGGAAGGGCATTAAAAATCATTTAGTTCCAACACCTCTGCCATGGACAGGGACACCTCCCACTAGCCCAGGATGCTGAGTCCCATCCAGCCTGGCCTTGAACATTCTCTGGGCAGCCTGTTCCAGTGCCTCACCACCCTCACAGTAAAGAATTTCCTCTATGTATCTAACCTAAATTTCCCCTCTTTCAGTGTGAAGACATTACTCCTTGTCCTATCAGTATGCTTCCTGATGAAGAGTCTCTCTCCAGCTTCCTTGTAGGCCCCCTTCAGATACTGGAAGGCTGCTATGAAGTCTCCACATAATCTTCACTTCTCCAGAACAGCCCCACCTTTCTCCACGTGGCCCCAACTTTCTTAGCTTGTATATATACTGTGTATATGTACATTATACACACACACAAATCTGTATGAAGGACTATCAAATACATATGAATCC
>NW_008688465.1:7679-8604 GCF_000695815.1 Acanthisitta chloris | reverse complement strand
CCATTGGTTAATTCACATATATGGCATTTTATTGCATAGTATCTAAGTGTTGTCCAAGTCTAGCACAGCCCTCTGAGATTGTACTGCAATAGCACATCTGGCAGGATTTGCTTTGAGCTAAGAAATGGTATGAATATTACAAAAACATTGATAGTCCCCATTAACATGTCCTTATGAAGATTTTAGGGCACACAATGAGTCTGTATTGGGCCTGCATTAGACTTAATTCTTATGTGCACATGCACACTGAAGCTTTATTGCTTGCCAAATTAACAGTTTGTGTGTTATTTCTGTCCTGTGTTCAGGCTGTTTATGGCATTACTGGGAGAACTCTTTAGGCTGACCCATTTCATCACCCTAATGAGGTTAGGCAAGCTGCTATGGCACTGGGCAGGAGGCAGCCCAAGGCAGAGTGTCCTGGAGGATCTCACAGGGTGGCTGGGCATGCTGCACTGCCAGCAGCAGAGCAAACAGTGTGGGAGGCTGATGGTCATCCCTGTGGCTGATCCATCTGCCTCAATGTGAGTTCAACAGGAGATAATTAGAACCAGTTCTAGGGTAAGAATGAATATGGTAGGGATGAGGAGTTAGAAATTCTGCCTCTTTAATGAAAGGGTGGAGGATGTACATGGTATTGGGGTTGTGGTGGTTTAACCCCAGGCCACCAAACACAACACAGCTGCTCACTCACTCCCTCACCAATGGGATGGGGGAGAGAATTGGAAGGGTAAAAGCTAGAAAGATTCACGGGTTGAGGTAAAGACAGTTTAATAGAGAAAGCCAAAGCTACACACACAAGCAAAGCAAAGCACGGAATTAATTCACTGCTTCCCACAGACAGGAGGTGTTCAGCACCTCCAGGAGAGCAGGACCCCATCATATGCAATAGTTACTTGGGAAGACAAACACATCACTCCAGATGTCC